>NW_012073288.1:0-362 GCF_000956235.1 Wasmannia auropunctata
TAAAAATGCAATCTCTCACTTTGTTAGACTCGAGGACCGGCACATAATTTTATTAAAGCAAATAAATGTTTCTAAAAACAATCTCTCTCTCCGAAGAGTCGAGCATATGTATATTTTTTTAAAGCATATAAATATTTCTAAAAATGCAATTTTGCACTTCGAAGACTTGAGGACATACATAGAATTTTATGAAAAGCAATAAAAAATTTCTAAAAATGCAATCTCTCACTTCGAAGACTCGAGGTCATGTATATAATGTTTTTAAAGCAAAGGAATATTTCTAAAAATGCAGTCTCTTCGAAAACTTGAGGACATGTAAGATCGGAAGAGCACACGTCTGAACTCCAGTCACTTAGGCATCT
>NW_012073289.1:0-424 GCF_000956235.1 Wasmannia auropunctata
TTTCTTTTTATCATTGTTTTCTTTTTTCCCTCTAGCAGCGCCAAGTGTTTTAACACATAGAAAATTATTTTATTAAAATTAAATTTTTTAATTTTGTACTGTTACCTCTTTAATTCTTTGTGATAATACTTTGATTGAGTAAGGTAACGCAATTTTGTTATGTAATAATATTTTGAAGAATAAAACAATTACTACCACTTGAATAGCAATCGAAAGAGTCCTGAATGGTTCAAAAATACGTTTCACTTAGGTTTTATTGTTTTATTAGAGATACTATCCCACTTGAATGTTATTTTTAAAAAATAGTATAACAATTCATTTTCAAGATAACGAGATTCTCTTTGTAATTAGCGCAATTTAAAACTTTAATACCTCCTTTGAAAATAGATCGGAAGAGCACACGTCTGAACTCCAGTCACTTAGG
>NW_012073290.1:0-328 GCF_000956235.1 Wasmannia auropunctata
AGAGATGTGTATAAGAGACAGGTACGATAATCATGATAATTTGCGATATCATTTTCATATTTTTTACAAAATATATCTCAATATTTGAATTGCACATTAATATCCATATTATTTATCAAATATCTTACCTCCATATGTCTTTTTATATTATATATATATACATATATATATGTACTACATAAATGATAAAATAAAGACTTTTATTTAACATCAATTAGACTAAATTGAACAACTTTCTTATAAGATACATAAAGGATGTAGAAATGAGTAAAGCACATTATACATTCTACTACTTTAAGAATTTTACTAAAATTAATCTTTTAGCAGA
>NW_012073291.1:0-475 GCF_000956235.1 Wasmannia auropunctata
AAGTGACTGGAGTTCAGACGTGTGCTCTTCCGATCTATCTCTCACTTCGAACACTCGAGGATATGCATATAATTATAAAAGTAATAAAAATGATTAAAAATATTATTTCTTACTTCGAAGACCCGAGGACATGTATATAATTTTTATAAAGCATAGAAATGTTTCTAAAAATGCAATTTCTCACTTCGAATAGTCGAGGATTGTATGTAATGCTTCTAAAGCAAAGAAATTTTTCTCTAAAAATGCAATCTTTCACTCCGAGGGATTGAGGATGTGCATATTATTTTTTGAAAAGCAATAAAAATTTTTGTAAATATAATCTCTTACTTCGAACACTCGAGGACATGTATATAATGTTTTAAAAGCTAAGGAATAGTTCTAAATATGTAATCTGTCACTTCGAAGACTTGAGGACATCTGTATAATTTTTTTAAAGCAAATAAATTTTTCAGATCGGAAGAGCACACGTCTGAAC
>NW_012073292.1:0-308 GCF_000956235.1 Wasmannia auropunctata
AAACACATAAATAAAATATTTTTTTATGAAATAAATCTTGAGTTATGAAGCTTGAAAGTTGGAGTACTGTCGACATTAGCATCATCCAAGGTGTCCAAACACTAGTTAAAACTAGTTATTCAGGATGACATTAATAAAGGCCAACGACCTTGGCCATCTTTAGCTAGTGTTTGGACACCTTGGATGATGCTAATACCGAGTACTCCAACTTTCAAACTTCATAACTCAAGATTTATTTCATAAAAAAATATTTTATTTATGTGTGTTGGAAAGTTCTCGACGTGCTATAAGAACATGTAATGAAAAAT
>NW_012073294.1:0-530 GCF_000956235.1 Wasmannia auropunctata
AGTTCAGACGTGTGCTCTTCCGATCTTTAAATACTGATCTCTTAAGTGATACATATATAATTAAAAATTAAAATTTAAGCAGTACCATCTTACTTTTACAAAATAAAAGTATTGTTATATCTTTTTGTATTTTAAATTCCGGTCTCTATTTAAATAATATGTATATCACTTATTTTACACAATAAAAGTATTACTATCTCCTTGTATTTTAAATGAAAGATTTGATATCAATAAAAGGCGCCAAGTTATAATCCTATAAAAATTACGTTTCCTTACTTAAGTCATAAGTATATTACTTATATGAAAGATTTGATGTAATAAATGGCGTCAAGTTATAATCCCATAAAAATTACGTTTCCTTACTTAAGTCATAAGTATATTACTTACATGAAAGATTTGATATCAATAAAAGGCACTAAGTTATAATCCCATAAAAATTACGTTTCCTTACTTTAGTCATAAGTACAAATTATAATCTCATAATTATATATTTTCTAAGAAAGTATGGAATCCTTAAATTGTGCTAATTA
>NW_012073296.1:0-311 GCF_000956235.1 Wasmannia auropunctata
AGAGATGTGTATAAGAGACAGGTGCACGGACTTGCTAAAATTTTTCCCGGGGATGCGGTTTCCAGCGTCATAAAGTTGGAATCTTTCTCTTTAATTTGAAAAAAAAAAACAAGTTTTTTCATGTATGATTGGCATTATCCAATGTGCATTATAGGTAGGTTGACGATCGGATTTTGCACACCGTGTGTGTATGTGTGTATGTTTTACATACGTCCGCATTCACACAATGTGCAAAATCCGATTGCCAACCTCTCTATAGTGCAAATCGGATAATGCCGAACATACATGAGAAAAATACAAGGATTACTTCA
>NW_012073297.1:0-463 GCF_000956235.1 Wasmannia auropunctata
AAAAAATATAGTTTAGAAACATAATGTTTAGAATATTCTTGGATTATTTAAAAAATGTTCCACAAGAGTAAGATTTAAAAAAAAATAGCCTGGAAATAAAATAATTATTTAAGAATATATAATCTAAAATTTGTTATTAATAAAAAGAGGATATAAGATATATATTGAAAGAATAAAAACATAAATTCGACATTGTATATCTATAAACGTTTACGAAAATAAATAGAACTATTTTTAAAAAAGAATAAATGATATAATTGTTGGAAATGATTTAAGGACGATTACGAAATAATTCAATTATTATATAATATAATTGATATAAATAATTATATAAACAGCTAACGGAAATGTTTTGATGAAAATTTATCAAATAAATCTTTAGGTAAAAATTTTTTTAAAATAGTGAACGTTATAAAGATGTGAAAAATGGTTAGATTGACGTAATTAAAAAAGATCGGAAGAG
>NW_012073299.1:0-340 GCF_000956235.1 Wasmannia auropunctata
ACTCCTCATTTAGACGAAGCAGCTTCCGTCGTCTGCATTTCCCAGGACTATTTCGACCTCTAGAAGTCACTTCCCCTAGCGAATAATTCCCTAACTCCCAACTTCCAGAGTCAAATATTCCTAAATCTATTTGTCCGCGTTCTGACACTTTTGTCCAACAACCCCGCCCACCGCAGGACGCGACAGCGTACTAACGTCCGCGAGCGCAACAGTATTATAGCCTCGACATTTTCGTATAAGAGTTTTCATCTTAGAATGCTCTCTAGAATCTGCCAGTGAAAGGACATACGACCTTTCTGGGACAACCTGTTTACTTATTTGTGCAGATCGGAAGAGCACA
>NW_012073300.1:0-464 GCF_000956235.1 Wasmannia auropunctata
CGTGTGCTCTTCCGATCTAATAGAAAAATAGATTAAAAACGGTGCGGAATAATAAATATAAACATAATAAATAATACTATTATAAGTGAATAAATTACAATAAAATATTATTAGTAACAATATTCACTTATAATAGTATTATTTATTATACTTATATTTATTCTTCTGCACCGTTTTTAATCTATTTTTCTATTTATTTATAAATAAACGCTGACACTTCTTCATTGTTTTGACGTCTTGATTATACACTCCATGCCGATGCGCATGCGCGCTTAATAAAAGCCCCTAGATTTTGGACAAAAACATTGTTTTTTCTATTTAAACAAAAACGCAAAGGTGCATTTTATGAAATTGATTTATTCGAATGGAGCAAACCGGGACCATTATTTTGAGACCTTATTTATTGCAAAATATCACTTTGGCAAAAAGTTATGACGTTTTTCGACGAAAAGTCCCTAGATTTA
>NW_012073301.1:0-548 GCF_000956235.1 Wasmannia auropunctata
TTGGCCTTACCCCTCGCTCCAGCTGGATGTGGTTTAATGTACTCAGTCCAGGATAAGCCCAGACACAATGCTCGATTAGTCTAAACATCGCGAGTGATCGGATGACCGGAGGAGAGCCCGACCCTGACCCCGGGCCCAAAGATACCCCGCGAGGGGATCAAGGACACCAAGAAAGTCGGAACTCGCGCGAGTCACAGCGTTCAGACATCGTGAATAATATCGGAGAAGAGCCAGACCCTCACCCAGGGCCCAGAGAAACCCTATATTTAATTAACAAGAACGACCGCAAGCTCTGAAACGTGATAGTTTAAATAGGCGCGAGATATTTAACACTCTTATTATTAATTACAACGTTAACAAAATTATAACAATTAACAAAAATTTTCAATTTATAAGAACTTAAAATATCATCACTTAAATATATAAATGTCTGATTTTGAATTCTAATAAATATATATATATATATGTATACATGTCCTCGAATATTCAAAGTGAGAGATTGCATCTTTAGAAATTAGATCGGAAGAGCACACGTCTGAACTCCAGTC
>NW_012073303.1:0-343 GCF_000956235.1 Wasmannia auropunctata
CAGACGTGTGCTCTTCCGATCTTAAAGGTGATTTGAGAATGTACATAATTCTTGAATAAGTATTTTTTGATAATAAGATTCCGTTTTCTAATATTTATATGAAGTTACATTTGTTTTATCGCTAAATGTTAGTTTTCTTTTTGTTATAAATTTTTGTTGTTAACCTTTTAATTTGCAATTCAAGGAAAATATGTTATATACAAAAGTTGTTTGGTTTTCAATAGCGGTTTTGAATATTAAGAAACTTACGGTAGATTATTATATTCTTTAATTTGTTTATAACAATAAATATTGTGAAATGGTAATAAAGTATTTGTTATTTTAGTCGTTTAATCTTTTATAG
>NW_012073304.1:0-486 GCF_000956235.1 Wasmannia auropunctata
AAGAGATATCATATAAATTGTCACGTCTGCAAATATTCTCATCATCCGAGATAAAAACTGTGACATTTCGCGATGAGGACACAGTTTCGATAGATTACTTGTCATGATTGTACCAACGTTTGTAGATCTGCAAGGATTCACCGTTGGGAATAGATTTATCGTAAAAGAAGTGGCGGTCCTGAGAAGGGGTACAATCCTTTCGCATTACATTTTTGCGAGTCCCATGCCATGGAATTTCTTTAACAAAATTCGACAAGTCTGGCGCTTCCTGGTTGATTGCTTATCACCATGGATTGAGATAGGAAGACGGGATTATTCCGTACAGCATGGCGAAACGCTTGATTGCAACTGCTGTGTTTGGTGAAGAGGATGATACCGACGAGGCTATCGTGTACGTTAAAAGACATAAAAAACGAGAATGGCTCGGTGATATGCTTGATGCGAGAGACGGCGTAGTCATTGAAACTCTGGATGCCGATTATGAAA
>NW_012073306.1:0-307 GCF_000956235.1 Wasmannia auropunctata
ACTGGAGTTCAGACGTGTGCTCTTCCGATCTTACATTCTACTACTTTAAGAATTTTACTAAAATTAATCTTTTAGCAGAGGAGCGAATCGAGTAATTAAAATTGTAAATATTTTGTAAATAATATGGATATTAATTTGCAATTCAAATAATGAGATATATTTTGTAAAAATTATGAAAATGATCTCGCAAATTATCATGATTACCGTATAATATTAATCATTATTGTAATTTGTAATTGTAGAGAGCGTTAGAATTAAAATCTGGTGATGCAACGTTACTTTATATGCGTGTATGCTTAAAATGAGA
>NW_012073307.1:0-496 GCF_000956235.1 Wasmannia auropunctata
TAACAAAGCTGTATTAGTATCTTAAGACATTATTTGTAAATATTAGCCAAGGATTAGGAACAAGTGAATGGAGGAGTACGCGCCGGCCCTGAGTGCCGCATGGATAAGAGCGATTATTCGTTAACTTTAACCAGCTCTCCTGCCAAAATTACTTGTCAGATCAAAATTTGCTAAAGGAAAAAGTTGTTCCTTTTAGCACAAAGTATAACGTCCTGTACTCCGAATGCGCCAATTCTGGGACACCCTGTATAATCGATAAAATCACCAATTCCATTGTGTTTTTTATTTACAAAATATATACAGGGTGTCTCATGATAGGTGTATGACCGTTCATGGGTAGGTAGAATGGACTAAACTGAATCGAAAAGTCCTCTACCGTTTTGCAAAATTCGCAATCGTAAACGAGGCCTTAATTTTTGAAGATTGACGAATAAACGCGTATTCATTCGGCCCACCGCTGAATGCAAGTGCTGTCTCTTATACACATCTCTGAGCG
>NW_012073308.1:0-775 GCF_000956235.1 Wasmannia auropunctata
AAATGTTATGTATTATACATTAGATTGTATTATATATTTAGAAAGAGAATGAAAGATAGAGAGAAAGAAAAATAAAGAATAAAATAACATTGCGGTCTAATAAAAAATAATTTTTAGCAAAATTCTATTGTAGATATAAAAATAAGTGATTTTACTTTAATAAATTTACTTTAAATATTTACTTTAAATATTTAATGCATAAGAAACAAAATTGAATTTAAATTAAGATACAATAAATAATGACTTATTTCAATATTTCCGCTGAGAAAAGAAAATGATTTTGTATTAGATATGATTGATTACGATTTAATCTTTTATTATCTATAAAGTAATTTTATTTAAAACAAAATCATCTATAATAAATTTATAATTTTTAAACTTGGAAATATTTAAGTAAATGATTAAACATTATAATAATATTACGAACTGTTAACTATTAATAATATAAAATGTTTTTTAACAATGATGCAAAAGATTGTTACATTCTTCTTAATGCATATTTATTGCAAAAAATTTGAAAATTTGAATTTGAATTTATTATTAACCTTTATGAATATTTAACAGATTTTCGTTATTCTATAAATTGCCTAATCTTTCTTCTTTATTATCTGAATTAATTAATTAAATCGTGACATGAATTGCTCCTTCTTAACGCATATTTAGAAAATTTAAAAAGTTATTATTTATCTTTATGAATATTTAACAGATTTTCGTTATTCTAAATTACACACTTGAGATTTATTATTTTATTTTAAAACAATGCAATGTGTGAGAT
>NW_012073309.1:0-523 GCF_000956235.1 Wasmannia auropunctata
AACTTGCATTTCTTGGACAATATAAGCGCTGTAAGCCAATATAAACGCTGCTAGCAAATCATAAACGTACAAATAAGTACAACTTAAGCTTCAATAAACATTAAGAGATGAAACTATCATTTCTATCATTGGCTTTTGCCATAATCTTTGTTATGGCAATTATGCACGCACCTGAAGTGGAAGCAATGGCCATCTCCGATGCTGATGCAAAAAGTTTTTTTTATTGCTGGTAAGTCTAGTCGTTCTATAATTATAACATATTCTATAGCAAGATTATTATATACATAAACGGAATAACTTTTTTTCAGTAAGACAACCAGTTAAGTGTTAAGGAATTTACAAAATGCGTACTCGACGTGGTAAGTATGCAAACTGTATATATACGAACTAAGAAATATCATCACATTAACGAAAACGTATGTTTTATTTAGATAAATAAAATAAAGCTGCATTTTTCGTGGAATGAAATTTAGATAAAACAACCAAAAAACTGGGAAAAGCTTACAATAAAATGTGAATTACA
>NW_012073310.1:0-589 GCF_000956235.1 Wasmannia auropunctata
CTTTTTGTTTAATTCTATTGAATCACTTTTAGTTCGTACGACGCGAGATGGAATCATGTACAACATGAACATAAAAAGATAGAGTGTGATCAGTGTGGAAAATGTTTCAGGTAAAAATGCTTCAGTATAAATTAACAGTAACTTTAACATAATATTGTAATAACATCGTAACAATATATATATTTTTTATTTTTATCTTTTTTGTTTAATGCTATTGAATAATTTTTCGTACAACGCGAGAAAGAATCATGTACAACGTGAACATAAAAAGATAGAGTGTGATCAGTGTGGAAAATGTTTCAGGTAAAAATGCTTCAGTATAAATTAACAGTAACTTTAACATAATATCGTAATAACATCGTAACTAATATATTTTTTATTTTTATCTTTTTGTTTAATTCTATTGAATCACTTTTAGTTCGTACGACGCGAGATGGAATCATGTACAACATGAACATGAAAAGATAGAGTGTGATCAGTGTGGAAAATGTTTCAGGTAAAAATGCTTCAGTATAAATTAACAGTAACTTTAACATAATATCGTAATAACATCGTAACAATATATATATTTTTTATTTAGATCGGAAGA
>NW_012073311.1:0-367 GCF_000956235.1 Wasmannia auropunctata
CTCTTCCGATCTGGAGAAAGATGGTGTGGGACATTTCACATGGATCAAAAATTTGTCCCGCCTCGTTAGCTCGCAACTGAGCAGAAAGAAGAATAAGAAATACATTTGCGATAGGTATGTATAATAAAAATTAAAAAATTTTTTGAAATAAAAATAAACAATTCAACAATGTAAATAAATTGATTTTTCAGATGCCTGCACTATTTTAGTTCGAGCGAAAAATTGGAGGTCCACACCATAGACTGTGGGGAAATGAACGAATGTGCGATCAGGTTACCGAGCGAAGACGACAAGTGGCTAAGTTTTAACAACTACAGCAGGAAGGAACGTGTCCCGTTTGTCGTGTATGCCGACCTGGAATGTATCC
>NW_012073312.1:0-432 GCF_000956235.1 Wasmannia auropunctata
TATCCCCTGTGTGCCTTGTCGACTCAGTAAACATTATATACATGTCCTCGAGTGTTCGAAGTAAGAGATTATATTTACAAAAATTTTTATTGCTTTTCAAAAAAATATATGCACATCCTCAATCCCTCGGAGTGAAAGATTGCATTTTTAGAGAAAAATTTCTTTGCTTTAGAAGCATTATATACATATCCTCGACTATTCGAAGTGAGAAATTGCTATTTTTAGAAACATTTCTATGCTTTATAAAAATTATATACATGTCCTCGGGTCTTCGAAGTAAGAAATAATATTTTTAATCATTTTTATTACTTTTATAATTATATGCATATCCTCGAGTGTTCGAAGTGAGAGATTGCATTTTTTGAAATATTTGTTTGCTTTAAAAATATAGATCGGAAGAGCACACGTCTGAACTCCAGTCACTTAGGCATC
>NW_012073313.1:0-339 GCF_000956235.1 Wasmannia auropunctata
GTGGGAGTGGGGAATATCAGTACCAAGCGCGCGATGAGACCTAACTTTTGAATGGTATTGTCGCGAGTGTACTACCTTAAGATGTCAAATCCAAATTCGCACCATCAGCCATCTTGCAATATTAAAATCGGCTTTTCAATTCCTAATTAATTAAAAAAATTCATAAAAATCGGAAAGGATAAGCTTGAACAATTGTTTCAAAGCAATGTTGTGTACGAAATTTCTTGCAAAGATTGCGACGCAACATACGTGGGTCAGACAAAACGTCAGCTAAAAATCAGAATAAAAGAGCATTGTTCTGACATAAAGAAAAAAAGCGGTGTCTTGTCTGTCATTTCC
>NW_012073314.1:0-321 GCF_000956235.1 Wasmannia auropunctata
GTTATATATTGAAGATAATGCCACTTAGGTTTTTTTTATGATTTAACAATAGTTTTTTTTCGAAGTTGTATTATATATTTAAAATAATCATTTATTTTTGGCATATGTATTCTATAATTTTAAACTAGACAAGCTTCAAATGAGTGTAACTTCGTCAAAAATGATCGTATCGAGATGTTCAAAAAAGCATTTTACAGCTTGAAATCTCTACTTTTCAGATCGACACTTTAGAAAAGGATCCTATTTATTTTTTATGGAATTACATAGATCGGAAGTGAAAATGCGTCAAATCTCCAAAAATGTGTACTAAATTTTAAAGGT
>NW_012073315.1:0-367 GCF_000956235.1 Wasmannia auropunctata
GAAAAATGATTTGTAACATTTGCGCTTTGGCACACGACATCATATTCATGCCGAGAGCTTGTGAAAAAAAAGCCGATTGGATTGATGTTTCGGAAGGCACCCTTACGGCCGATAAACTACCCCTAGTACCACTTAAAAATTTCTAACAGCGCCAAAAATGATTTGTAAAATTTGCGCTTTGGCACACGACAACATATTCATGCCGAGAGCTTGTGAAAAAAAGGCCAATTGGATTGATGTTTCAAAAGGCACCCTTACGGTCAATAAACAACCCCTAGTGTCGATTAAAAATTTCTAACAGCGCCAAAAATGATTTGTAACATTTGCGCTTTGGCACACGACAACATATTCATGCCGAGAGCTTGTG
>NW_012073316.1:0-585 GCF_000956235.1 Wasmannia auropunctata
ACTGGAGTTCAGACGTGTGCTCTTAAAATTTTTTGTATTACGCTTTCTGCTCGATAACAAAACTGAGCAATCGCAAATTTAACAAGATTTTATGTTAATAATTTGTGTTCGTAAGCCAATTGCAATATAGCAGTATAATGCGGAGAGTATGGCGCTCCACTTGCTGGCTCGTACGCTAGTACATCGAGAAGTTGCATGATAGTGCTGGGAGGGTATGGCGCTCCACTTGCTGGCTCGTACGCTAGTACATCAAGAAGTTGCATGATAGTGGCAGCACTATCATGCAACTTCTCGATGTACTAGCGTACGAGCCAGCAAGTGGAGCGCCATACTCTCCGCATTATACTGCTATATTGCAATTGGCTTACGAACACAAATTATTAACATAAAATCTTGTTAAATTTGCGATTGCTCAGTTTTGTTATCGAGCAGAAAGCGTAATACAAAAAATTTTCAATGCCACGAAGAGCGGTAACAGAAATACGAGCCGCGCAAATTGTTATCCTTCTTCAGGAAGGTAACAGTCAGCGGTACGTGGCGAGATTCCTGAATTTAAATCAGTCTATTGTAAGTCGAACATGGACT
>NW_012073318.1:0-717 GCF_000956235.1 Wasmannia auropunctata
TATATATATATCTTAAAATAATAAGACAAATTCGTAGCGCTATATAGATGAATACAAAGAAACGCTTAAGCATGAGTGGTTAAATGTGACTATATGATAGATTATTATATCATTATTATATTAAGAGGAGGGTTTATTTACCCTGAACAAAAGAATAAAATATTAGAGTTGTCTTATGATCGCGTATATAATGATCGTGAAAATTAAGATATTTGTTTATTATAAAGTTGGATATCGATATAGATAAGGGTTTCTTTGCTTTTCCCCTTGAATAAAAGTTATTTTAAAGCATAAAACCAAAGTACTGAAATAAGTCATATTGTATGACAGTAAAAGCGCAAAATAGGGTGGGTGGCGCCATCTAGCGTGTTAGGCAAAAACGTTCGGCGACGTAGTACTGGCGGCGGATGTTACACAAGACTGCACGAATGTGACGTAGCAAGCTGCTGCGCACTTCTAAATTCGTCCACCGGATGAGCATACCCTTGTCTTTCTACCATGGGTGCGTTCCGATATTCACTTGCAGTACTGGCAGCACTGCAAATGCTGTTTCAATATACGTCGCAGTAAACTTTCAGAGTGCTTTCGCATGCATATGACGTCATAGATTTTGTCGTCACATCCTGCTTCGATTACTGCGGCTGGCGAGGTGAGGCAGTTGCAGTAAAAACATGGCGACGTCCATAGGAAAACTCACGCTTATAGACGCAGAAATAA
>NW_012073319.1:0-577 GCF_000956235.1 Wasmannia auropunctata
GATTGCATTTTTGAAATATTTGTTTGCTTTAAAAATATTATATACGTGTGCTCGAGTCTTCGAAAGAAGAAATTGTATTTTTAGAAATATTTCTTTGCTATAAAAAAATCATATACATATCCTCGAAGTGAGACGTTGTATTTTTAGAAATATTTCTATGCTTTATAAAAATTATATATATGTCCTCGAGTTTTCAAAAAGAGAAATTTTTAAAATTATTTATTTCCTTTAATAAAATCATATCCATGTCCTCGAATATTCCAAAAGAGAAATTGCATTTTTAGAAATATTTATAATCTTTAAAAAAATTATATACATAACCTGCAGTCTCCAAAAATAAGAGATTGCATTTTTAGAAATATTTTTTTGCTTTAAAAACATAATATACATGTTGTCGAATTTCTCAAATGAGAGATTGCCTTTTTACGAATATCTCTTTGTTTTAAACACATTATACATATATATATATATATATATATATATATTTCTTCGAGTCTTCGAAATTAGAGATTGCATTTTCAGAAATATTTCTTTGCTTTAAAAACATTATATACGAGATCGGAAGAGCACACGTCTG
>NW_012073320.1:0-1074 GCF_000956235.1 Wasmannia auropunctata
ATACCAAATAAAATTAATTTATGTGCTGTTCCTACAACTAAAATACTAATAGCTGTACAAGCTTATAAAGTTATGAATGCTATATTTCATCATGGTCCATGTATCGAAAAGGGTCACTATACAAGTATGTGTAGAGAAGGAACATCTAGCACTTGGATTGAAATTGATGATGCTCAAGTTAGAAAACAGCAATGGCCTAAAGGTGCTAAAGATATTTATATATTATTTTTACAAAAAATTATTACTAAACATATGTATTAATTAGGTCAGTCATCAGGAGGTAGAGTTTTAGTCGGTAGGCGACGTCGATGGGATCGACTAGCGGACCATCGGCGTCGAATCCGACACACCCTGTAGTACGGGCTGCAGGGCGCCTTCCCTTTATGATGGGATTGTCTTGGAGCAGGACTTGGATTCTCTCCAATGAGGCCATCGCTTCATAAGAGGGCAAATGCGAAGATTTCCCCCTCCCGCAAAAAAAACATACATTTTATTACACATTAAAGGACGTCTCTCTATTCTAATCCAAGTAGTAGTAACTTTAAAAATCTACTAAATTAAAAAATAAAGCAATACTATAATTTTTGTACGTAAGATGCTTAACACTACAAAATGCATGATATCAGTACAAAATTACCTTTTTAAAAAAGGTAAAAAAGGTGCTAAGAGTACGCGTTCTTAAAAAAAACTGTAGTATCAAATTTAAAAAATTAAAGTGGTATTGTGATATTTTACTCAACCCAAATGATATGTACCTACCTAAAAAGAACTTGTACCAAATTAAACTCAATAAAAGATTTGATATCAATAACTGGCGCTAAATTACAATCCTATTAAAAAAATGTTTAAGTAAAGATTAAAAAAAAATAAAACCTAAGTGGTACGTATCTTTGTACTCCCATTGAAGACCTTTCTATTCCAACCGAAGTAATAGTAGCTTTAATTTTTTGCAAAATTGTATTACCTTATTCAATCCGAGTGATATGTAATACACGCTAATTACTTTTTAAAAAATAAAACGCAAGTAGTACACACCTTTGTATCTATTCAACTCTTAGATCGGAAGAGCACACG
>NW_012073321.1:0-454 GCF_000956235.1 Wasmannia auropunctata
GTGTGCTCTTCCGATCTGGAAGCAGTTTACATACAATGGAAACTATAGATGGATCGATTTGCTACCGCGTCTCATGTCTGAATACAACGCGCGAAAGCATCGAACTATCGGTATGCGACCCATCGACGTCACCTCCACAATCGCCAACAAGCTCTTAACCACGGTGGTATAACCAGTGTAAAGATCGCCGCATCCGCACGATTCAAAGTGGGTGACTCGGGTACGCGTCAGTAAATTCAAGACAATTTTTGACAAAGGTTACACACCAAACTGGAACCTACGGAAGTGTTTAAAATCATCAAGGTGCAGAAAACTAATCCCGCAACGTATCTTTTGGAGGATTCTCGTGGAAAACCCATAGCCGGAGGATTCTATAAATACGAACTGCATCGCGTTGCTAATCCTGACGTGTACCTCGTTGAAAAAATTTTGCGCAAAAAGAGGGAATGAGGTA
>NW_012073322.1:0-534 GCF_000956235.1 Wasmannia auropunctata
GAGATGTGTATAAGAGACAGATAATGATCGCTACGTTGTACGTATGCAAAAGAAGAAAAATAATAAAAAGGCTATTCAAAAGTTTCATGTTATTGCAGCTCATAGTAAGTATAATACATATCCTAATTCCTAATTTGCAAAAATTACATGCTAAAAATTATTTTAACCTCTACATTTTCTCTTAAATTTTTTTACACCTTTGCATATTGCACATTTTTATAATTTACTTTTTTTTAAAACTTTTTAAATATTTTAAGGCTATATTCTAAAATTTTCGAGGATAATTTTACTAAAATGTTATAGTTTACGTTAGGTTAGGTATTCAGCTTTTTAGTAAAAAAATTGCTTTGAAAGCAACGTTTGAGAATGTGTTATAGCCAGCTAAATAAATAATAATAACAGAGTTGAGAAAGCCGTTTTTAAAAAGTAGTTAACAATTCATTACTGATGTCCATTTCTAACCAATGTAAATTCACTCATTCTAACTTACTTTTTATTTTCTTCCTGTTACCATTGCAGTATAATGAGCTTTTT
>NW_012073323.1:0-685 GCF_000956235.1 Wasmannia auropunctata
TCGTCCGCTCAAGGATCAATCGGCTGGATCAGGCGGTCAGTTTGGTCACTTTAACTTAAACGCGCATTGACTCTAACAAGCTGGCTGATTTCTGACGGGTGTCAGAGCGATTGAATGGACTCAGATTTTTAATGACGAGTTCGGGAATATCTCGGCTTATATACAAAAACTCATGGGATGTGGGAGGTGGAAATTTGAATAAAAAATTAATTTGGTTGGGAGATTCGATTTGGGATTACTCCGCTCGTTTTACAGTTATCAATTCTTAAAGCTACTCATTGGTGAACCACCTCCCACATCCCATCAGATGCGTTGCCGAATTTTTAGGTTTCGCACCTTGTTATTGGTGGGTCCCTGATATGATTCTTATTTGGTAGATTTTCTATTGGTGGTCGTATCTATCGGGCCAAATTCGTTTGATCCGACCGCGGCAAAAATCAATGTTTATTCCGAACGTGAGATCTTGAATTTTTCTGTTGGGCTATCTTATCGTTTGATAGAATTTTATGACTCGATATGTGTGGGCTGTTTATTATTTTATTCTATGGAATTTTCGGTTTTGTCATGAATCCAGCCCAAACATACTTGTTGACAATTTATCAGTTAGCCTTTTTCTTTTAAAAATACGTTCCGAACTTAGGTTTTTCTTCGCGGGTAAATTGTGCACTGTGAGATACCTTATCTG
>NW_012073324.1:0-401 GCF_000956235.1 Wasmannia auropunctata
AACGCAATGTCAATTACAGGCGGCAGGGAGAAGCTGAAACAGAAATATAACATGATTAACGAAAAATTATAATTTTCAGAAGAAGGACACTGTAAAATGTGGACCGAAGGGACTGCTATGAAAAAAAATTTGAAAGGGAAATTAAGAAGGGCCCGTCAAAAATTTATTCAGTGCACGCTTGTTACTATTATTCTGTTCAGATAAATATACTTTAACAGGATTAACGAAAAATTACAATTTTCAGAAGAAGGACACTTTGAAATCTGGACGTCGAGAATGCTACGAGGAGAAGTTTGAAGATAAAACGTGTGAAAGAGAAATTAGGAGGAGCATGTCAAAAAGTTATTCCGCGACAATATGTTAATATATTATTTTTTTTTTATGATTATTACAAATAGCAG
>NW_012073325.1:0-534 GCF_000956235.1 Wasmannia auropunctata
CCATGTGACAGGAAAGGGAAATAATACAATGAAGGAATCAAAGTAAGCAAGTAATAAATTGTATTGTTACAACAATATTACATTAAATAATGTTTTTAAATGTTTTGAAAATTTTTAAAGTAAGTGTTTAAAATAGCCACCATCCATTTCTACACAAAGCTGAGCACGTCTAATAAAATTCATTCTCGAACGTTCTATCATTTCAGGCTAAATATGAAATAGTTATTTATATCAAATGCGAATTTAAAATTGAACACATTTTTTAAAATGTTCTTTTCTAATATTGTTTGTAACAGAATTTTTTGAAAAAAGTTTTAAAAATGTTTGTCGACTGATGTTTTTAATATTACTTAATTGAATAATTTAATTAATATTGATTTTGTTTATTAATTTATTCGTTTTTAAATTAAATTAACTAATTAATTTAATTGTTTTAAAATACATAAAATGTATTTTAAGAATTCGTACTTATTCTACTGATATAAATGATGTTGAATTTGCAATTGATTTTTCAACAATTAAATTGGACTCAAA
>NW_012073326.1:0-367 GCF_000956235.1 Wasmannia auropunctata
TGTGTGCCTTGTCGACTCAGTCACTTAATAAGTTAGATAAGGACATTCCACGTGTTTGAGTGAAACAGAAGATATTGTAAGAAGTTCATTTAGAGATGACACTAAAGAGTCTGCTTTATCGACCTCGTACAAATTTTTCCGACTTTCCGGCATCGCCTTAAAATTTAGGCGCTACAGCAAAAAATATTTGTTGAAAAAATCAAATAATGTTTAGCTAATTCTATTGAGGAATATCCAGCAAAACTTTTAAATTTTTCAGCAAAATCATTCTTTCCTTATGTCACTTTCTTAGCTACTCCTGTTAAAATACGTTTTTATTTTAGCTAATAAAATTGTATCTCGTAACAAATATATTTATCTTTAAAAA
>NW_012073327.1:0-413 GCF_000956235.1 Wasmannia auropunctata
CTAAGTGACTGGAGTTCAGACGTGTGCTCTTCCGATCTCATTGAATTTCTTGAAAAGCAATAAGAACTATTTAATAATGTAATCCCTCACTTCGAAAACTCGAGGACACGTATATAATGTTTTTAAAGCAAAGAAATATTTCTGAAAATGCAATCTCTAATTTCGAAGACTCGAAGAAATATATATATATATATATATATATGTATAATGTGTTTAAAACAAAGAGATATTCGTAAAAAGGCAATCTCTCATTTGAAAAATTCGACAACATGTATATTATGTTTTTAAAGCAAAAAAATATTTCTAAAAATGCAATCTCTTATTTTGGAGACTGCAGGTTATGTATATAATTTTTTTAAAGATTATAAATATTTCTAAAAATGAGATCGGAAGAGCACACGTCTGAACTCCAG
>NW_012073328.1:0-2482 GCF_000956235.1 Wasmannia auropunctata
AGACGTGTGCTCTTCCGATCTCTCCGAACGCAGTCCAGATAGCTCGATCGATTTAAAATTGAATTGCTACATACAGGGTGTCCGGTAATAACCGTATCAAATCTTGTGAGCTGCTAGAGCAGATTAAACTAAACAGAAAAGTCCTGTACCATTGCAAAATTCGCAATCGTTAACGAGATATTAATTTTTTAAAATTGGCGAATAAACGCGTATCCATCCGGCAATACCGTTGAATTCCAGCGTTGGGGCGATCGTATCTCGCCGCTGTTAAAGTTGGATGTTAGTATTTGTTTAAACACGAGAGATATAGAATACATAATGGAAAGAATAAGTCTTTTGTACAAAGTATCATTAGCTCAGCATTAGCGTATAAATCTGCAGTTCAAGGAATCTCAGGTTCAAATCTCGATGTTTTCAAAAATTATAAACGCGTATAAATTGTAATTTAATAAAATAGAAAATATGCGGAATAGTAAACACAAAGTAAATTCTAAAAATAATATGTTAAAAATAAAATAAAAAATAAATTTTTTAACAGGGTAATATATAGAAATATGTAAAAAAGATGTATACGTTACGTTGCAATTATTATATATCATTGATATATATCTGATACATAAATGATACATTCAAAGTTGCTGACATAGAGCCGTACCAGTACGTTACATGTACCTGTACAAATAATATTACATGTAATATTTATGACATTTGTGTAATATTACATATACATCTAAGCTATACACTGTGGTTTGCTGAGAAGCGTAATTAGCAAATAATACTTTACAAGTATTTAATAAAATAAGCACAGCTACTATTGTTAATATCCTAAAATAAAGTTTATTTAAGTACCTTAAACGTTTTGATTAAAATAATCTGAAAAAAGTAAAAATTTATATGCATAAATACTACAAAATTATTATGATCAATTAAACATTAGAATATGAACAATAATTTTAGTTACTAATTTATCAAATAAATTAACGCGATGGTGCAACAATGAATGTCTAGAAATGTTCGACGTTTTCTGGATGCAACGTATCCAAATAGGTGGATAGGACGAGGTGGACCACAATACTGGCTAGCGACTTAATTCCAATTAATTTTTTTCTTAGGAGGCATTTAAAAAATTGTGTTTCTTGGGAATCAGTGCACAATCGGGAAGTAAACGATTGTAGAAGCAGTTGCAAGCATATCTCCCCAAATAATACATAATGGCCAACAAAGTTTATTGCGACACGCAAGATTGTGCATAGATATAAATGAAGCATAATTTAAACAATTATTGTAATTAATATATTATACATAATTAATTTATTTTATAAATTAATAGCTAGAATTGTATTCATATTTAATTGTTTAATTAATTGTTCATAATAATTTTCTAATATTTATGCATATAAATTTCTAGTTTCTTCGGATTATTTTAATAAAACGTTTAAGGTATACATGAATGAATTCTATTTTATCATTGATTCATCAATGATAAAATCAATTTATAAAAAACATTAATTTTTTAGAGATCACATAAAGATCACCATTTTTTAAAACAAAATTGTATGATTTTCTTCTTACATAATATAATTCTTCTATATATAATTATTCTGCATATAAAAGTATTAAAGTAAAATTCAGTAAAGTTTAAAAAATCAAGATATTTGCATATTGCAAATTCCATCATTTTTTTAAAAGTAACTTTGTATTTTCTATACACCTGTTAACTCATCTCATTACACTGTGCATAAAAGTATTAAAGTATAATTGCTAAAATAATAAATAATATAGGAAATATTTTATACTTTACACTAACAATAAGACATTTTTTACATAAAATAATTTACAAACTATTCATTTTTTGGTAACTGTATTTTAATATTTTTATGCGCAAAATAATGAATCAATCAGTACAAAGAAAATACATAGCTGCTTTTCGAACAAAATATATAGTTACATATTGCAAATTGCATTTTTTTTTTAAAAAGCAAATATGTTTTCTTTACACCAATTGACTCATCTCATTATTCTGTGTATAAAAGTATTAAAAGATACAATTATCTGCAAAAAAATAACTAGTGTACGAAATGTTTTCCTACCAAAATATGCTAGAACAAAATATTTTGTACAATATTGATTTTTCGATAACTGTACTTTAATATTTTTATGCAGAATAACTAGATAAATCCTGTATATAAAAAAAATTATATAATTTGAAAAATTAAAAAAAAAAGCGAGGATTTTCATGTTTTCTTAAAAAACCAATGTTTTCGAAAATTGATTTTACTTGTATTGATATTATTTGTATCCCTTTAGACGATACAACTTTCATCCGGAACATTTTTTTTTAATACAATACGTACTTTTTTTCAAAATATTTAAGTCTAATTTAAATGTTTTACTCTGTATAATAATTGTAGATAAATATATGTATACATATACAGTTTTTTCACGCTCACACACACACGCACACGCACACACACACACACAC
>NW_012073329.1:0-305 GCF_000956235.1 Wasmannia auropunctata
GTGTAATAACAATTTTAACAAGTATAACATCTCAGCGCATTAATTCCTGTCGTTGAGTCTCAAATTATTTGCTGTTGATCCAAGCTCTCAAGAGTGTTAATTTTTCGAACTCGATTTGATAACCAGATGGAAAGACTCAGGATCGTACAACAGACATCCGAGCTCATTGTAAAATAATGTTCAAATTTTGCAGTCCAAAGATAAAACTGATGTATAATATGGAGCAAAATCGATATGTTAAATAACTTGTGATTCCGTAATGATTTGACGTGTTTCGGCCAGATAATCCGAAGAGCACACGTCTG
>NW_012073330.1:0-445 GCF_000956235.1 Wasmannia auropunctata
TTTAATTTAATAAATGATATATTTCTTTATTTTTCCCATCTCTTCATACACGTATCTCTCTGTTATGTTACGTATATATAATTATCTGTGCAATATATTACGAATAAAACAATATATTACGAATTATAATAAAAATAAATTTATAGAGATAGATGTAGAGCGGTGTAAGCATAACATAACGGAGATACGATATATTTATGCATTTCGGCGTTAATAATTTGTGTATACAATTATATAGATATATTATTGTATACACGTAATAAAACAATTTATAATAAGATTTAATTCAATTTCATATTTGAAATTGGAAAGTGTTAAAGTCGCGTTAAATTTCAATTTTACTTTCAGTTTAATTCTACCATATATTTTTCTCATTATATTTAATATTCATACTTTTAAACATAATTAACAATACAGATCGGAAGAGCACACGTCTGAACTCCAG
>NW_012073331.1:0-364 GCF_000956235.1 Wasmannia auropunctata
AATTTAAATGATTTAATTGATTAATTATTTTTAATAAATTTTTATTTTTATAATTTGCAAACTTCAAGTGAGTATTTTATGTTTTATAAATATTTTATTAAGTATTTATTAAGTATTTATTACTTTTAATAGAAGTAATAAACTTTTACTTTTTAATAAAAGTAATAAATACTTAATAAAATATTTATAAAACATAAAATACTTGCTTAAAGTTTGCAAATTATAAAAATAAAATATTTATTAAAAATAATTAATCAATTAAATCATTTAAATTATTTAAAAAATAATCAATAACTTGTATCGGTTAAAGCCTTAGAACTTAGTCGCGCTCTGATTGTGATATTTCAACTAATCACATGGTTCG
>NW_012073332.1:0-515 GCF_000956235.1 Wasmannia auropunctata
TGAATAGTCGAGGATATGTATGTAATGCTTCTAAAGCAAAGAAATTTTTCTCTAAAAATGCAATCTTTCACTCCGAGGGATTGAGGATGTGCATATTATTTTTTGAAAAGCAATAAAAATTTTTGTAAATATAATCTCTTACTTCGAACACTCGAGGACATGTATATAATGTTTTAAAAGCTAAGGAATAGTTCTAAATATGTAATCTGTCACTTCGAAGACTTGAGGACATCTGTATAATTTTTTTAAAGCAAATAAAGTTTTCTAAAAATGCAATCTCTCACTTTGTAGACTCGAGGACCGGCACATAATTTTATTAAAGCAAATAAATATTTCTAAAAACAATCTCTCTCTCCGAAGATTCGAGCATATGTATATTTTTTTAAAGCATCTAAATATTTCTAAAAATGCAATTTTGCACTTCGAAGACTTGAGGACATACATAGAATTTTATGAAAAGCAATAAGATCGGAAGAGCACACGTCTGAACTCCAGTCACTTAGGCATCTCGTATG
>NW_012073333.1:0-650 GCF_000956235.1 Wasmannia auropunctata
CTGGAGTTCAGACGTGTGCTCTTCCGATCTATTTTATAGGATCGATTTTCTTTCATTATTTGAAAAGTATTAATTTTTTACTTTTATCGCTTTTCTATCAATACAGCAATATTGTAATATATAAAATTTTTGATAACAAATGATTTCTTCACTCAGGGAATTGTTTTGCTGTTTCAGTTAGAATTCTAAATATTACACTTAAATTATATCGCTGTTTTTTGTATCTGTTAAAAAATTGTCTGTCGTAGAATTTATAGCAGCAATATTCTAAGAATGTATGCAAGAAAATATAGGTCTCATAACCAAATATGATTGGAGTCTGGACTAATTAAACGTCATAAAGAAACTTTCTTGCTAAATTTGACAAATATTTCAGATATAATTTCTGTCTTTCTTATCTATATATTAATTAAATACAAAACATATGTGGTATTGCAGCACTCAGGGAATTGTTTTGCTGTTCCAGCTAGAATTCTAAATATTACACTTAAATTATATCGCTGTTTTTTGTATCTGTTAAAAAATTGTCTGTCATACGTAGAATTTATAACAGCAATATTCTAAGAATGTATGCAAGAAAATATAAGTCTCATAACCAAATATGATTGGAGTCTGGATTGAAGTCTGGACTAATTAAACGTCATAAAGAA
>NW_012073334.1:0-335 GCF_000956235.1 Wasmannia auropunctata
CACAAATATATATGGACAGGCACAGTAATAGGGGGGCCCTTAATATGGCCATCGCGCCGTGGAGGGGCACACTAATAGGGACAAAAACATTGTTTTTATTTTTATTAAGATATATTAAAATATTAATATTTTTTACATAAAAAAAATTTCATAAGAAAAAGAAATATTTGAAAAATCGATAGTAACTTTAAACAGACAACTTGAAAGCTACAGTATTTAATAATTAATTCAGTAATAAACAAATTTTCTTAAAGGCACACTAATAGGGACACTTACCCTAATTCCATAAAAAATCAATAGGATCATTTTCTAAAGTGCCGATCTGAAGAGTAGAG
>NW_012073335.1:0-816 GCF_000956235.1 Wasmannia auropunctata
GACGTGTGCTCTTCCGATCTTCGAAAGCTCGTATCGACATTATACAATGAAAGTGTCATTAGATTTTTCATTAGAACTTTCGTTTCCGAGATATTAAAAATCGGAAATCTGACGAGGCACAACTTCTAGATAAAGCTAAGCAGTAGCGCTTCGACAGTGCCGTATACTTACAGGTATTCACCCGACTTTTATATACTTGGCGTTGCGCCGCTACCGCGTCGCTTGATAAATAGGATCGTTTTAGAAAACTTGTAAAAATGGATGGAAACTATCCTTTTTTTCCCTAAAAGTCAGTAAATAGTCGTAAAAGGCACGTAAAGTGAAGCTTATTCAGGCAAGAAAACTCACGATTTGAGAGCTGTTGAAAGGAATGGAAAAGATACTTTTACGTATAAAATTCGATAATAACTATAGTTTACATCTATTTTTACGACTTTGATAAACACAATTAAGCACATAATAACGAAATGGCACGCAACACAAAATTTGTTGTCAACACTTTTCACAGTATAAGATCCATTATTTTCTTCAAGTCGAGTATTCTCTTCATATTCGACTGTGATTGATCAATTTTACACTGCTTACGATATTGGCATACAATATATTCTGTAGGATTATCACGGTTTATGACTTAAAACACCGATATATTATAAAACGGGCCTAATATGACAAGAAGCTTCTAATTTCTACCGCGATATAGCGTCGCTACTGTCAACTCGGAGTTCGTGGCTGACTAGGCAGGGGCTCTTAATTGAGAAAAAATGGGATTACTATATTGGTAAATAGTATTGTTACAAACATCTTGATTGAACAATG
>NW_012073336.1:0-595 GCF_000956235.1 Wasmannia auropunctata
AGATGCCTAAGTGACTGGAGTTCAGACGTGTGCTCTTCCGATCTTCTCTCTTACTTTTTACAGTAATCGATCATTTTGGCTAGGACAACACTAGAGTATAGTACGCCGTCATTGACATAGGATTTCTCCTAGGGCTTAGGATCGACTGACTCGTGTGCAACGGCTGTTCACACGAAACCCTTCTCCACGTCAGTCCTCCAGGGCCTCGCTGGAGTATTTGCTACTACCACCAAGATCTGCACCGACGGCGGCTCCAGGCAGGCTCGCGCCCAGACCCTTCTGCGCACACCGCCGCGACCCTCCTACTCGTCAGGGCTTCGTGGCGGCGCGTACGGCGCGCGTGAACGCCCCGCACGGCCGCCCCACTTGCCGCTGACGGCAGAGTATAGGCTCGACGCTTCAGCGCCATCCATTTTCAGGGCTAGTTGCTTCGGCAGGTGAGTTGTTACACACTCCTTAGCGGATTCCGACTTCCATGGCCACCGTCCTGCTGTCTTAAGCAACCAACGCCTTTCATGGTGTCCCATGAGCGTCGAGTTGGGCGCCTTAACTCTGCGTTTGGTTCATCCCAAGATCGGAAGAGCACACGTCTGAA
>NW_012073337.1:0-909 GCF_000956235.1 Wasmannia auropunctata
ATAGCAATAGAAAGAGTCTTGAATGGATTCAAACATACGTTTCTTAGGTTTTATTGTTTTATTAGAGATACTATCCCACTTGGATATTATTTTTAACAAATAGTATAACAATTCATTTTCAAGATAACGAGATTCTCTTTGTAATTAGCGCAATTTAAAACTTTTATACCTCCTTTGAAAATAAATATAACAATTGAGGGATTATAACTTGGAATCAGTTATTCAGAACAATCCATATCAAATTCAATATTAAATTTTGTATACAAATGATATACATACATATGTGACTTAAGTAAGATAACGTAACGTAATTTTTATGGGATTATAACTTGGCGCCATTTATTAATATCAAATTTTTTATACAAATGATATACACATCACTTGGATTGTAAGGTAACGCAATTGTTATAGGATTATAACTTGGCGCTATTTATTGATATCAAATCTTTTATACAAATGATATACATATCATTTGAGTTGTAAGGTACATATCACTTGAGTTGTTGTAAGGTAACGCAATTTTTATGAAATTATAACATCGCGCCATTTATTGATATCAAATCTTTCATATAAGTAATATACTTATAACTTAAGTAAAGAAACGCAATTTTTATGAAATTCTAACTTGGCGCCACTTATTGATATCAAATCTTTCTTTCTTAGATTTTATTGTTCAATTTTGTACAACTGCTTTTTGTTCAAAAAGGAGATCATAAATATCAAATTTTGTTCGATAATAGATGTACTGCATAGGTTTCATTGTTCAATTTTATACAACTATTTTTTGTTCAAAAAGAAGATCATAAACATCAAATTTTGTTCAATAATAAATGTACCGCTTAGGTCTCATTGTTCAATTTTGTACAACTGTTTTTTGTTTGAAAAGGAGACCATAAACATCAAATTTTG
>NW_012073337.1:3064-4223 GCF_000956235.1 Wasmannia auropunctata
ATTAACAGCGGAAAAATCATTATTATTTATCTGTCTTTTTGTAATTTAAAATAGTGGTATGATAATGTTGCCTCATATTGTGTACAATTATTATTGCATAGTAAAATTTTATTATCTAAACTTGACTGATCTTATTATTAAATATGTAGAGAATTTAACATGTCTAGTTATGTAAAAAGAATAAAAAAAGAATAATAGACAAAATTGATCGTCCATCTCATATGGAAGATTAGTACAATTCTGTAGTGAGCTGTACAATTATAGGCTAAATTAGAAATCTGCTGTACACTACCCATTAGCAAATATTTTTACATAATGTACAAAATGATACAATGTGATCACTTAAAAATTAAAATAAAAAAAAATGTCTTCTATGTGTAAAATAGCTTTTGTTAATTTTACTTAAATGTTGCGTTTCATTCAATAGTTATATTTGAGCTACTATACATATATATATTTTTTTATGAAGCATATTTATGCATGTCTTCAGATTTTTTTTCTAAAGATAAAAAGATATAGGATAAAATAATGGATGGAAGAACTAAAATTCATAATATTAGGAATTTTTCCTTTCCAATGGGCAATAAAAACTTTCTTCCAAGAATAACTTTTTTTTTTTAAGAGACTGGCGTTAGCTTTTCTTCAGTCTTGCGCCGCTTGATTGCTATTTGTATACTGCATGAATAAAAATGTGTACATGTTCTTACATATCCATCAATTTGTGCACTAAATATCGTCAATATCTAATTAGTTAACAGCACACGCATCACAGCCTTAATCTATTTGCTATGCACTATGCATAGTAATATATAATGCTTATATTTATGCTAAAAAAATAATCCACCGGATACATAAATTACAAAGATTATTATATATCACCATTTATATACTTTTAAGATTCCTAAGCAAATTGTTGTAAAGAAGGATTAGATAAATAAAATTTTATTATGCAATAATAATTGTATACAATATCTTTTTATCTTTAAAAAAAAAATCTGAAGACATGCATAAATATGCTTCATAAAGAATATATATATAGTAGCTAAAATGTAACTATTGAATGAAACGCAACATTTGTTAAGTAAAATAAACAAAATTTTATTATTTTACACATAGAAGACATTTTCTTTATTTTAAGTGATCACATTGTATCATTTTG
>NW_012073338.1:0-488 GCF_000956235.1 Wasmannia auropunctata
TTAGTCTTAACAAAACTCTTCTGATCGCTATTGGTTTGTGGCCCTACAAACAATCAAAACTCGTTCGTCTTCAATTCATCGTTTTCTTCAGTACTTTGACAAGCACTATTTTATTTCAAGTAAGATAATATTGTAATATTATAAAAGAATATTATAATAAAATAAAGTTATAGGTATTTACAACTTTCTTTTATTAACACGTAATTTATATATATTATAATATATATATAATTATTACATACTATCTGTACTATAATTAATTAGATATAAAGATAAGTATTCACTTCTAAAGACCTATAATTAATAATTCTATACGTATAGTTTAAAAGTTGTAATATACATAATTAAATATAGAAAAATATGATATTTTAGTACAAGCATTTTAATAAAATTTGCTTTCAGTTTACCGCGCTTTTAACTGTCAAGCATACTTCCGATAATGTCGTTAAAATTCTTTCTACTGCATTTTAGATCGGAAGAGCACACGT
>NW_012073339.1:0-471 GCF_000956235.1 Wasmannia auropunctata
CTTCCGATCTATGGTTTCATCCCTTTATAACGGAATTGAGCACCAACAAAAAATAGTTTCATGCTACGGATGAACTGCTCTACTTTTACACCAAGAGTCAGATTTTTCTGAATTTTCGGGTTCGCAAACTTCCCTTGTGAGTGCATGCCAACGTTGGCAATACTTCTCCGCGAACGCGAAATTGGTAACAAAACAATTTTACGGGACCACAACAGATTTGACGAAGATTTATACTGTTACGAACATAATAGGTGGAAATCAGATTGCGTATATACGACACGGATTTGGGAGTGTCTTATGTTGGACAGTGACGAGAAGGATGATGTGTGGATGGCTGGTATACATCAGAGGATTCTGGCTGAGGAGCGTCGACAATTGCTGGTAAGTACAAAAGCAATTACTCTCAGATAACATCAACGTTTTTACTATCGGATAAAGACAATGTTTTTTTCTTTCAGCGTGACATTCTGA
>NW_012073340.1:0-349 GCF_000956235.1 Wasmannia auropunctata
GTGACTGGAGTTCAGACGTGTGCTCTTCCGATCTTCATGTAAGATATTAAAAGTCGAACAGACTTAAATCCCTAAGCCTCTACGCCTAGATTTTATCTTAATTCAACATCGAGGTCGCAATCACTTTTATCAATAAGATCTCTCTAAAAATATCACGCTGTTATCCCTAAGGTAATTAATTCTTTCTAAATTTATCAACCATTCTTTCCCAACTAACCATTCATCCATGTCTTTTTAAAATTAAAGTTTACAAAATTTAATTATCCTCCCAACCAAATAAAAATCTAAATTCACTTCTTACTTAATTTTTATTAGATCGGAAGAGCACACGTCTGAACTCCAGTCACTT
>NW_012073341.1:0-503 GCF_000956235.1 Wasmannia auropunctata
GTAAATAGAGGTGGAACAAATGCAGATAAACTTGCATTTATTACGTAATATGTTCTGCAAAAGTTTCAAGAAGCTTGTGATAGAAGATCTATTATTCATGACATGAATTTAAGATTTTGGGTTTTGGAAGCAAAAGATCATGGACCTACCCGAATTCAAGGCAAGTAAATGGTGGATTTGGAAATTTAAGAAAGTACACATTGTTTTCCGCAAGATAACAACAATTAGGACGCAATTAACACTACAAGACAGGACTGAAAAAAGTTGAAGCACTGGTTCAATCAATATCTTCTACAACACATAGTTACACTATAATAACGATTATTTCGACAAACGGACGTCTTCTTTCACCACTGTACATAGTTTTGAAGGAATCTACAGGATCATTTGGACCACGGGAAGCTAGAAACCATATTTTGTCCAGTTAACATTTACATCGAAGCTTTAAAATCAGGAAAACTAACGTCTGAACATTTCAAGACCTGTCTCTTATACACATCTCT
>NW_012073342.1:0-568 GCF_000956235.1 Wasmannia auropunctata
TTATTTCACTAAAATAGAGATCGGTATTTAAAGTACCAAAAGATATAGCATTTAGGTTTTATTTTGAAGAAATAATAGATGTACCGCTTAGGTTTTATTGTTTAATTTTGTACACCTGTTTTTTGTTAAAAAGAAGATCATAAACATCAAATTTTGTTCGATAATAGATGTACCGCTTAGGTTTCATTGTTCAATTTTGTACAATAATAGATGTACCGCTTAGGTTTTATTGTTTAATTTTGTACACCTGTTTTTTGTTCGAAAAAGAAGATCATAAACATCAAATTTTGTTCGATAACAGATATACCGCTTAGGTCTCATTGTTCAATTTTGTACAACTGTTTTTTGTTCAAAAAGGAGATCATAAACATCAAATTTTGTTTAAGGAGCACGCTAACACTTGGCACCCTTTTTTAGTTTTCTTAAAAAACTCAATTTTGTAACGATATCACGCATTTTGTAGTGATAAGCATCACAAGCGCATATTGACAACGTAAACCGAAGAATATAGAATATTCTTAATTCGAAATAGTGTTATAAAAGATCGGAAGAGCACACGTCTGAACTC
>NW_012073343.1:0-453 GCF_000956235.1 Wasmannia auropunctata
TCAGACGTGTGCTCTTCCGATCTTTTATTTGCAATTTTGCTGCCCCGACGCACAAAAAGAGTTAATTTTTTTGTGCTTCAATGAATTGTATCAAAAACATAATTCGTTAGTATTACAAATATTGTCAATATTTTTAATATTAAACAGTATGAAAAATTAATTTAATTAAAAAACAGAATGATATCTTAAAAGGAATAATATCAAATTGGGAGATTTTCTATTATCGTTGATTGCAGATGAAAAGATACACGTGTGTTTGTACCTATATTCAGCTACATTAGTTCACTGAACACTGTAATACAGTTCTATTAATTCCTAGTTAGTCAGATACCCACTTTTTGTAAAGATTGTCGCACATTTTATAGGAAAATGTATTATTCAATAAACTATACATTTCAGTTGTTTCCACATAGACAAAAAGTTTAGAATGCTTTAGTTTTTACTTCATGCAGA
>NW_012073344.1:0-496 GCF_000956235.1 Wasmannia auropunctata
GACTGGAGTTCAGACGTGTGCTCTTCCGATCTTTTCAAAAATTCATAGCTCTGTTACTAATAATGCTAGCTAACTGCTTTTTTTTCTTAAATACGCGAAAAATGTTCTAGTTTACGAGAAAAAAATGAAGATTCCAAAAATGTTTTGTTTTCCATTATTTATTTAACAATAAAGTTTTGAACAATTTTTTTAACAATCGGGGAGAGAATCGAAAAATCTGAAAAAATATTTTTTATATACTTTCAGTTTTCCTACATCTTAGAAAAAAAACGTGTTTTGCCTCGTTTTCGAGAAAAAAATTTTTTTAGTTCTTAATGTGGGGAAAATCTGTCGACTCTCAGCGTGCGACTCTTACAAAACTACCAAACTTACAAAATATCCTTACCATACTGCTAGTATGTTGTTCGCGGCCGCTGTTTTGTATTGACTGGAAAGTTAAAACTTTATAAAATCGACTTTACAATATTTAGCTCTCTAAACAATTTTATCATTTATT
>NW_012073345.1:0-631 GCF_000956235.1 Wasmannia auropunctata
TTTCCTCAATCATTGAAAGTAAATAATATTTTTAATTGTTTCCAATGTACAAATCAGGAAACAATTTTTTTATTTGCTAAATACAAAAAATAAAATTAACAAATAATTAATAATAAACTAATAATTTTTTATAAGCTTCTATTTTTAAAGCGCGTTGGTTCTTATTATTATAAAATCAAAATCTGCACAGAAAATTTTTATTCGCACTTGTATTTATGTCATACGTCACGCGATAATCAGCATAAAAACTGAAATAGTGACGGTACTTTCTATATAATACAAGTATCAAATCTGACGATTGTCTTCCGTCCCGTCGACCATCTCTAGATATAGAATCATGGAATATATTATGCAGCGTTGCCATCTGCATGTGCTCACGAAAAGAAAAAGGTTAAATTAAAAAAAGGGCGAACGATCTGGTCGGAATTAGGTCTAATTTAGGACAAAATTAGTTCAAAATTACCAAAATGTTACTAATACTCGACCTCCTACTAGTCTATTTAGACTAAATTAGACTATGACCTATTGAGCAAAATGCCTTTCATTACCTAATTAATACCATCAAATTACCGTTTTTTCATTCTCCACTTACGTCAGATCAACCTTGATTTGACGTTTATTAGGTCAGATC
>NW_012073346.1:0-373 GCF_000956235.1 Wasmannia auropunctata
TCAGACGTGTGCTCTTCCGATCTTGTATTGACTGGACAGTCAATACTTTATAAAATCAACTTCACAATATTTAACTCTCTAAACAATTTTATCATTTATTCCGACGATTTCGACTTCTCGCTTGCGTTTTTTTTATTACAGTCTGCTGTACAGTAAATACCTAATCTTGCGTTATAATTATTATCAAGTATTTTGTTGTATTATTATATAATTATAATACAACAAAATATAATTACATAATATAATTAAAATGCAACAAAATACTTGATAATAGTTATAGCGCAAAATTAGGTATTTACTGTACAGCAGACTGTAATAAAAAAAACGCAAGCGAGAAGTCGAAATCGCCAAAATAAATAATACAATTTTTTAG
>NW_012073347.1:0-750 GCF_000956235.1 Wasmannia auropunctata
AGACGTGTGCTCTTCCGATCTCGAACGTGTGCGAAATGTTATGCAGAGACATAATAACATTAAGATAAACACTGTATTCAACGGTGAATTCGTAACGGGTGACAAACGTGATAATCAGAATGTTATTACGAGAAACTGTGAACTCTTTTTTATTTTTGCTCCGATTTACGCGTGTGGTACGATTCGCGCGTTGTTGAGCCTACCTTAGCGTCGCTAGAAGAATTCCAAAAACGTGACAGCGGGTGGGCATTATCGCGTATACTGAACTTACTAGTTAATATAAATAAGTTTAATCATTTGCACGCGGGGTGTCATATCCAGTTACCGCGAAAAATTATGATGAAGAGAGCGGTCGTGAACGTACGTTCTATGGATAGCATGTTTTGCATGGTCAGTGGTGGCCGCTATATATCCAGCTAAAAGTAACACAGACCTGGAATCGTCGTATCCGCATTATAAATCTGTATTAAATCTCAAAGACATTGAATTTCCAATGACGTTAAAACATATAAAAATTTTTGAGAGCCTCAACGCAGTCTCCATCAACGTATATACCATCGAAAACAAAGAACAATTATCGATCCTACCGATTCGCCTCGCTGATACGAAGGAGAAGCATGTCAATCTATTGTACGTGGAGAAAGATGGTGTGGGACATTTCACATGGATCAAGAATTTGTCCCGCCTCGTGAGCTCGCAACTGAGCAAAAACGCGCAAAAGAAATACATTTGCGATAGGTATGTATAATA
>NW_012073348.1:0-432 GCF_000956235.1 Wasmannia auropunctata
GTTCAGACGTGTGCTCTTCCGATCTAGTCTTCGAAGTGCAAAATTGCATTTTTAGAAATATTTATATGCTTTAAAAAAATATACATATGCTCGAATCTTCGGAGAGAGAGATTGTTTTTAGAAACATTTATTTGCTTTAATAAAATTATGTGCCGGTCCTCGAGTCTACAAAGTGAGAGATTGCATTTTTAGAAATATTTATTTGCTTTAAAAAAATTATACAGATGTCCTCAAGTCTTCGAAGTGACAGATTACATATTTAGAACTATTCCTTAGCTTTTAAAACATTATATACATGTCCTCGAGTGTTCGAAGTAACAGATTATATTTACAAAAATTTTTATTGCTTTTCAAAAAATAATATGCACATCCTCAATCCCTCGGAGTGAAAGATTGCATTTTTAGAGAAAAATTTCTTTGCTTTAGAAGCAA
>NW_012073349.1:0-359 GCF_000956235.1 Wasmannia auropunctata
TCATCGCGAGAAGAGGCGCACCCAGAGCGTACACGTTGGGACCCGAAAGATGGTGAACTATGCCTGGTCAGGACGAAGTCAGGGGAAACCCTGATGGAGGTCCGTAGCGATTCTGACGTGCGAAATCGATCGTCGGAACTGGGTATAGGGGCGAAAGACTAATCGAACCATCTAGTAGCTGGTTCCCTCCGAAGTTTCCCTCAGGATAGCTGGCACTCGGCCGTTCCGCACGGAACGCGCGCGAGTCTCATCTGGTAAAGCGAATGATTAGAGGCCTTGGGGCCGAAACGACCTCAACCTATTCTCAAACTTTAAATGGGTGAGATCTCTGGCTTAGATCGGAAGAGCACACGTCTGAA
>NW_012073350.1:0-418 GCF_000956235.1 Wasmannia auropunctata
ATACTATTTCTATTTGTAATTAAATTATTTATGTAATATTATTACTCAATAATTTCTTTGCGATCGTAAACATATATTATTTCCGAACGCTAACAAATAATTAATAATAATACGCATTGACAAATTAAATGTAAAGACATTTGATTTGCTTTTTATGACTGCTAAGAAATAAACAATATATTGACAAATTAAACATAAAAGGAAATACAATTATTATTATTTCGCACTTTATGTACTTCGCCGCTCAACTAAAGAAAAGTTGTGTCTAAAATTTGACGGCTCTACAAATTTGTTCGTCCTGAGCTGAAGCCCACTCATCAGACTACTTTTATACGGCACTGCTCAGACTTATGCCGAGATGCCTGAAAGAGCCTCGATCGCGAGATTCGCAAGTCGAGCCGATTCGCGTCATGGCAAC
>NW_012073351.1:0-368 GCF_000956235.1 Wasmannia auropunctata
GAGATGTGTATAAGAGACAGTTGTATGTATAACGAAAGACGTCAATTTATACTACGATTTTCTCGAAAGAACGTCAAGATCAGATTTGTGGGTCTATCTTATATATATATATATAACATGGTACGTAAGAAGCACGTGTATTAAATAATAATTATAAATTGAATTAATCGCCAATGTGAATAACACAACTAACTTCGAGAACGCCTTTTCGTGGTTACGGCTGGATCTTAAATGCCTAATAAATTCTATATGAATTTTCTTAACTTCATTGTACAGCTGTTAAACTACGCGCCGATTAAATATTCGTACTTGAAACGCAATTATTAGCTAAGGCTGGAATAGAAATATTATATTTTGTGTGGAATCTT
>NW_012073352.1:0-302 GCF_000956235.1 Wasmannia auropunctata
ATAATATCTAATAGATTTTAGATGAACAGTTCACTTTATTGGAACAGGAATACTCTTTCTGTAAAAGTTTTTGCTTAAAATATGGGATTAGAGGAAATTTCACTTTATAACTAGAATATTTTTTTTGGGTGAACAATCGCTAATTGTCTCACACCAATCGATAATTGCGGACGTTTACTTAGACTTTGTTTATTCAACGATTCGATGAAATCGTCGCAACGCTGCTTCCACGCGATGAAGTCTTCTCGCCTATTCAATCGGGCGGATTGCTTCATCAGATCTCGCTTCGTTTGCTCCATTTT
>NW_012073353.1:0-336 GCF_000956235.1 Wasmannia auropunctata
TGGAGTTCAGACGTGTGCTCTTCCGATCTCGAAAAATGTTCTAGTTTACGAGAAAAAAATGAAGATTCCAAAAATGTTTTGTTTTCCATTGTTTATTTAACAATAAACTTTTCAACAATTTTTTTAACAATCGGGGAGAGAGTCGAAAAATCTGAAAAAATATTTTTTATACACTTTCAGTTTTCTTACATCTTAGAAAAAAAACTCAAAAACGTGTTTTGCCTCATTTTTGAAAAAAAAATTTTTTTAGTTCTTGATGTGGGGAAAATCTGTCGACTCTCAGCGTGCGACTCTTACAAAACAGCTAAACTTACAAAATATTCCTACCATACTGCT
>NW_012073354.1:0-650 GCF_000956235.1 Wasmannia auropunctata
GTTCAGACGTGTGCTCTTCCGATCTCTTCCGAATTCCATCTTTATCTTTGATGACGTGGCATGCGACAAGCAAGATGCGATAAGAGAATACTTTGCAATGGGTCGACACGCGGACGTTGACAGTTTCTATCTCTGTCAGACTTATGTAAAGATACCGAAGCATCTTATACGCGACAACGCGAATTTTTTGATCCTGTTCAAACAGGATGGTACAAATCTGAAACATGTGTACAACGATCTCGTAAACACCGCTTGTCCAACATGTCTTACGAGGAATTCTGTAAATTGTGTCACAATTGCTGGCAACAAAAGTATGGATTTCTAGTGATAGACAAGGACAGCGCACTTGTCAGTGGGCGTTATAGAAAAGGATTTAATGACTTTGTGGTACTGTAACGTAGTTAGTTGTTGTCGATACATCGATTGTGCAACATTCCCGGCATGGAGGATCGCGAGAGATGAGCGCAACAGATTGAAAAAACGAGCAATTCCATTCGCAAAAAATATCGCGCCTTGAAAACTGATAGAATGGAAAAAGATATCGCGCTGGAGAGACACTTTAAGCCCATCATTGAGCCTACTAAAACGAATTGCTAGAAAATATCGCCGACGATGAATTGGTCGAGAACGAATCGTTCTTTTCGAGAGTA
>NW_012073355.1:0-392 GCF_000956235.1 Wasmannia auropunctata
CCTAAGTGACTGGAGTTCAGACGTGTGCTCTTCCGATCTAACATTGGCCAAAGTATAGTCCTGGACGTATTATAGTAAGGTAAGTTTGATTTAAACGTCCTGGTGTTGAGTCTATTTTAATTCCTAAGGATGGGACAGTTCATGCGTGAATTACGTCTAAGGAAGTTGTAAGAATTCGTAAAGGATAGTTGAATGGTAAAATACATCGGTTATCTACTTCTAATAGGCGAAATTCATTATTTATGAGTTGATTGGTTGGGATTATAAAAGAGTCAAATTCAATATTTTTAAAGTCAGAATATTCGTATCTTCAGTATCATTGGTGACCGATAGCTTTAATAGATAATTTGTTATTAAGATCGGAAGAGCACACGTCTGAACTCCAGTCACTT
>NW_012073356.1:0-368 GCF_000956235.1 Wasmannia auropunctata
TTAAAAAAAAAATTTGCGGTGTTTTCAAGCAAATCATTTTTCGCAAACTATATCGAAATCTAAACGGTCTCACCCATGCTATAACCGCCACCAACGTTGTTCGACTTTTGTGATCGGGAACTGCAGAACACTTCGTAATGATCCATGACTAATGATGTTCATAACTACATTATCCGTGATAGATCAGATCAATAAAATTATCAAAAAGATGAAAATATATATTTTTTGTAAATATTAACATACAAAAACCTTGATCGTTAATCAAAATGACGACGGTATAATACAAATAAGTATAACACACTGAATCAAGAAAAGCGATAGTGTCTCGTACCTTATCTTTCGATTCTATTGATTACATTCAATTATCT
>NW_012073357.1:8063-8410 GCF_000956235.1 Wasmannia auropunctata
TTAATGTATCAATATTTCGTAAAATCTGGCGTTTTTTAACCATAATTTTTAGTTATACGAAAAAATACATAAAGAAATGTAAAAATAAAACAATCTAACGGTCACGACAACATTTAAATGTTGTTCCCTCCTTTCCTTTATGCTACATTGTACATATTTGTATAAATTTGAATATTTTTTCAATTTTTAAAAAATTTTTAAAGTAGTTTTATTTGTTATATTTAAATTTTCTAAAAGTATTTTCTGGTCGTAAAATGATTACAATTTACCAAAAAAACGCAATCTTTTGTTTGTTGAAATGTTTATTGCAACAGAACAAATTAATATAATCATTTGCATGTATAACA
>NW_012073358.1:0-450 GCF_000956235.1 Wasmannia auropunctata
TCAGAGATGTGTATAAGAGACATACTTATTCTGCTCGTCATTTACAATAATAAGAATGAATATTATTGTAAAAATCAAGAAACCATCGCAATTTTTAAACAAAATAAAACTTGTATTATAATCTGCGTTTCAATTTTGTTGGTATACATGTTTCCTAAATATACCAACCGTGTATTTTGAAATTATATACTTATTCGGCTCGACATTTACAATGATATCAATGAATTTTATTAGAAAAGCTAAGAAATTATATAGCATCTTTTAATTTCAAAACGAAAAGTAATTTGTTATATTACAATAGGTATGTCAATTTATTGATGTAGATAACCTTAAAATTTTCAAACCGTGCATTTTGAAAAAACATTTATTTAGCTATTCACTTACAACATTAAATTTTGTGTGGAAAACATGAAATTATGTATTCATTTAATTTCGAAACACAATTAAACT
>NW_012073359.1:0-983 GCF_000956235.1 Wasmannia auropunctata
CAACGACTCGTTGACGGGAATATTCAATTCGGTCTCTCTCGTAACTAACGTCAGCGGACGGCGGTTCCAAAATCCACGATGCTCGAGGCATGGGCGCAACACTGCCCCTCTCCTTGTCAGGTTATCGTCCCGATAATCAAAATACACCTCGAGACAGGAGACTCCTGGGGTAGACTCGGTTTCTCATCGCTCCAGGGACCTCAGCGTCTTCTTGCTCAAATCCGGGCTGCTGCCACGGGTTGACGAGCTACGCACATCCCACGATGCATCGAAACCCCTTTACATTCCTCTTGCTCTATCATCTTGATAGAGTCTTCGGACAAGGGAGGGGGGGAGGGTAATCGCCGTGGATCCTATCGTCCCAAAGGACTCCCCAAATCCCTGCCTCGACATTCGTCTTAACCCGGCATAATTGTAGACCGAGTTAATCCCACGGGAAAACCACGGCTCAAAAAAACCGCAGGAGAGGCAGTCTTCTTTAGAGTCTTCTAATTAAAGAACCTTCTTCAGAACGATCCCAGCAAAGATCTCTTCCCTTTATAAAAAAACAAACCAAAGAAACGCAAGGGTATTGCCAAAAAAATAACACGACTTTCTAACACAATAATCCCGAATAGGGGCTCCGAAGCAGTCAAAAGAAAAATAAATAAATAAATAAATAAACTATCTCTCAATAAAAGTAGCTAACCTATCTAAATGGACAATTTTATTTTTATGTCTACTAGACTAGAATACAATAAACAACATCGTTTAATTTTTTAATGACCTCATAGGGTCCTTCCCAATTGCTTTGAAGCTTAGGAGCCCTACTTAATTTTCTACGAAGATTATACAACCAGACTTTCTGTCCCGGCTCGAAACACAACTGCCTATCCCTAAGATCATAAAACGCCTTAGTTCTTTCGGATTTTATCTCCATACGTTGTCTCGCTAAATCATGAGATAAATTCATCTTCTCCTTTAAACCTGTCTCTTATACACAT
>NW_012073360.1:0-409 GCF_000956235.1 Wasmannia auropunctata
TTATTTATAACACTTATTTATATTGTATTTTAAAATAATATCTTTATATACACACCTACATGCAATCCAATATTCATTATTTTTCAAAAATATTATTATGCAATAAATTGAAACTGTTTATCTTCATTTTTTTCTTATTACACAAAATATGGGCATCTTTACCGTGTTGAATTACAATTAAATATCCAAGCTTAAAATTATAATAAACTAGTAATAATTATTTTTCATAAATCTTGTTTTATAATATGCTTTTAGAATCATATGTAGTACCTGCTGGAACAATCTTGTATATGTTTTTTTACAAAGTCAACAGAGACCCGAATTTTTGGCCAAATCCAGATGTATTTGATCCAGATAGATTTTTGCCCGAGAAGATCCGAAATCGTCACAGATCGGAAGAGCACACGTC
>NW_012073361.1:0-843 GCF_000956235.1 Wasmannia auropunctata
AGTGACTGGAGTTCAGACGTGTGCTCTTCCGATCTAAACGTTAAAATAAACGTTTTTCAAACGTTAAAATAAACATTTTTTTAATGAAAAAAGAGCATTTAACCCATTATTTAAATGTTTTTAAAATTTTTTAAATATTTAATGAAATAGTGTTTTGGAAAGCTCTCGAGGTATGCTATGCTCGAGGTATGCTCGTGGTGTCCATCTATCGGACACCTTGGCTAATGTCGACGGTACTGTAATTTTCAAGCTTCATAACTTGAAAAGTATTTATTGAAAAATAACTTAATTATAGCATTTTGGAAAGCTCTCGAGGTGTGTTACAAGAACATGTAACAAAAAATGAAGGGTTCAATTTAAAAAATTCAAATGACCTTGTCCTGATCTTGACGACGTTACTCAGGGTCAAACCAATGTTATCATCTTATGTCCCCCTCAAAGTCCCAAAACTTTTGTCTGAAACATTTTTCCCTGAAATGCACTATTCAAGAGATATTTGAGGTGATTGATTAAAATAGGACACCCTATATAATGGAAAGAATAAGTCTATTGTACAAAGTATCATCATTAGTTCTGAAACATTTTTCCCTGAAATGCACTATTCAAGAGATATTTGAGGTGATCGATTAAAATAGGACACCCTGTATAATGGAAAGAATAAGTCTATTGTACAAAGTATCATTAGTTCAGCGTTAGCGTACAAGTCTGTTATTGTTCTTATAAGGATATCAGGTTCGAATCTCGATGTTTTTAAAGAAAAATAATAAACTTGCGTATAAATTGTAATTAATAAAATGCGGAATAGCTCACAAATTACACTCTAAAAATAATATGTAATAATAA
>NW_012073362.1:0-343 GCF_000956235.1 Wasmannia auropunctata
AAGGATTACATATGAGAATATAAGATTATTTTTATTGATATTTCTGCAAACACATTGCGCAATAACATTGTACAATAATATTTTCAATTGATGCAATTGATAGCAGATTTTTGAATAAAATATCATCTGACAGTTTACGCTTTATGTATTATGTAAAGACAAAAAATGTTATCACAAAAAAAAATATTATTGTACAACGTTATTGCGCAATGTGTTTGCAGAAATATCAATAAAAATAATCTTATATTCACATATGTAATCCTTATATCGATATTAATAAAAGGGGCGATAAGTCAGCTTTTGTTTTTAGGAGTTTGCGTTGTGAGATCGGAAGAGCACACGT
>NW_012073363.1:0-548 GCF_000956235.1 Wasmannia auropunctata
AAACTGATTATAAAAAGTTATCCGAATCGATCGGGATTTCTGCACCGAAAATACGATATCAAAAAGGATTAAAATCATTCAAATCGGATATAATTCACTTTAGACGGATTAGTATCAGGTGATAAGAATCTATGTCAATCCAAACTTCGACGATTGCTTGTATAAAAAAAGCAATTAGTCGATCCAAAATTTACTGATTGATATATGAATATATCATGTCAAAATTAATATTATACATTAATTATATATATTAATTATATAGTTCAACTAATAATAAAATTTCATATATATTTTATTATTCTAAATGTAATATAGAATTAATCGAACTAATAACAAGAAAAAATTTTCGAAACCAAACTTAAATTTATGACAAATGTAAGGATTAATACAACATTTCAATGCACGCATATTATTTCAGGACACAAATCTCAATCGAAATGGATTATTTTTTTAAATCGGTTTTAATCACATTTTTTCAACTAACGGTCACCCATCCAAGCCATGACTGCCGTCAACGCTGCTTGATTTCTGTGATTGAGAACTGCAGA
>NW_012073364.1:0-629 GCF_000956235.1 Wasmannia auropunctata
AAATTGTGCTCGAACGTGTGCGAAATGTTATGCAGAGACATAATAACATTAAGATAAACACTGTATTCAACGGTGAATTCGTAACGGGTGATAAACGCGAGAATAAAAGTGTTATTACGAGAAACTGTGAACTCTATGCTCCGATTTACGCGTGTGGTACGATTCACGCGTTGTTGAACCTACCTTAGCGTCGCTGGAAGAATTCCAAGAACGTTACAGCGGGTGGACATTATCGCGTATATTGAACTTACTATTTAATATAAATAAGTTTAATCCTTTGCACGCGGGGTGTCATATCCAGTTACCGCGAGATATTATGATGAAGAGAGCAGTCGTGAACGTGCAATCTATGGAAAATGCATGTTTCGCATGGTCAGTGGTGGCCGCTCTATATCCAGCTAAAAATCACATGGATCAGGAATCGTCATATCCGCATTATAAATCTGTGTTAAATCTCAAAGACATTCAATTTCCAATGACGTTAAGTCAAATAAAAAAGTTCGAGAATTTCAACGCAATCTTCATCAACGTATATACTATTGAGAACAAGGAACAAGTATCGATCCTACCGATTCGCCTTGCTGATACGAAGAAGGAGAAGCATGTTAATAGATCGGAAGAGCACACGT
>NW_012073365.1:0-482 GCF_000956235.1 Wasmannia auropunctata
TCGTCGTCTACCAAATAATCTTCAGGATATAATTTGCCTTTCAGAACAAAAAGATCTTTGTTGTGGTAAGATTATGCAATATTTGAATCAAATGCAAGATACTAACTATAAATTTATGATTTATTAATTTATTTCATCATTCTTTTCAGACTTGAATTGTGTAGATGGAATATGCGAGAATCAATTATCTTATTTTAATGACTTCACATATGATATGAGTTTCGAAGAATGTATAGTATATCTAGCTCTAACGCCAATTTTGTATTTTGCTTTACTAATTATAATGGAAGAGAAACTGTTTTCAAAATTACTCATGAAAATAATAGGTACAAAATTAAGAAAGAAACAAGATATAATGGATGATCAAGTGAAGAGAGAGAAACTTGCGGTAGCCGAAGAAATTAATAAAATTAAAAACCAAAGTAAGATATTTTTTTAATTTAAAAAAAAACGATACATGAAACTTAAATAGATCGGAAGAG
>NW_012073366.1:0-627 GCF_000956235.1 Wasmannia auropunctata
TGTGCTCTTCCGATCTAGATTAAGCAAAATCAAGCGTCTGACAAAATGAGCCCCAAAACCGGCAAAAATAAGAAAGAGAATTATAATATAAATAATTCTAAGAAACTACAAACATGTAAAGCAATTTAGTATTAACAATAATATAGCCAATATTATTTAAACTACATACTACTACATAAATTACATAAATTGCAAAAGAAAATCATAAAAAAGAACACTATACGGCTAAACACTATTCTTAAAAATATATTTCAAAAATGCCTGCACCCACCTCACAGAGAATAAGAGGAGAAATTATTGCATATTCAAATGTGGGATTAACCATTAGTCAAATATCCAGATTGTGCAATGTGATTGTGCATGAATTCATTTAATTTATCTTTTAAACTTACTCTTGTCTGCCACTGTACATAAATTTTGAATTTAGTCCTTTTAATAAATTAATTACTTTTTAAGAAGGGCATTTTTGCTTCCATGTTGAATAACTCGATGAAAAAAAATTTCAAGATAGAGCAACTTCGTCAAAAATGGTCGTAACAAGATTTTTAAAAAAGCAATTTACAGCTTGAAATCTTCACTTTTCAAATTGATACTTTAGAAAACGACTAACTGAGTTTCTTCGGAGCC
>NW_012073367.1:0-490 GCF_000956235.1 Wasmannia auropunctata
TAGAGCTTGCACTTGTTCACGCTCGCCAAGACGCGTATCTTTCTGCCCGGCGAGATCTCGTACTGGTCCAGCTGGACGATAGCACGCGCCGCGTCCTCCGGGTTTGTGTACATGATAAAGCAGTAGCCCCTCGTCAGCTCGGCCATGTCGACCATCAAGCGGATCTGGAAGACCTCGCCGACCGTCTTGAACAACGGGTACAGAGTGTCCTCGTAGATCGTCTTCGGGATCCGACCGACGAAGATCTCGCAGTCTATACCGGGAGTCGGCCCGCTCCAACGCATCGGCTGGATGCTGAGAATCCTCTGCCCATTGATCTGCGTGGAGGTCAGCTTGTACTCGTGCAGAAGCCGAAGGACGTTCCTATGCGTTTGCAATTGCCGACGTAGGGCGGGACACATGAGCGAGGACTTAAGCTTCTCACTTCCTGTAAACGTCATCGAAGATACAAATATTAGTGATTACTTAATGAGATCATTAGAAAAAGATA
>NW_012073368.1:0-385 GCF_000956235.1 Wasmannia auropunctata
GAAGTATATGTGGGAGTCGACGGACAGGGCGACACGGAGGGAGCCTTTCTCCCAGGTGCAACACGTCACCTCCCGTCCTGGTATCTTCAGGGTCCTCATGTGCTCGCCGAACGGCGTGTAAAACTGTATGACGTTCATGTCCTTCGTTTCGCCGTTACTGAGCAACGGCATCATGCCCGTTATCATCATAGCCAGAAGAGAGCCGCAGCTATTACCTTGGATTAAAATGTCAATCCTTTCCATCATCAGACACCGATTGATACGATCGGAGCTACGAGGACGTACGGCGAATCACGGATGATCACGCGTGCACGTACTGATTGCACTATGTCTTTTTGGACTATACTAAAAGTTGTCTTGAAGATAGATCGGAAGAGCACACGTC
>NW_012073369.1:0-909 GCF_000956235.1 Wasmannia auropunctata
TATATATATATATATATATACACATACACGTCTTATTTTTGGAATAATGAAATGAAATATTCAACATTTCATTATTCCAAAAATAAGACGTATATGTATATATATATTGACAGTTTAAATATAATTTTATGTTTAATATTTATGGTTAATATTACTTTTAAGAAAGAGAAATTAATTACATAATTATATGCGATTAAATATGTATATAGAATAGCCTACAAAAAGTGTATAAACTGTTTTTTGAAGACCATTAAGGATAGAAACATAATTTTTTAAAATTGAGTAAAGTTTTTTATGAAAAAAATGTGTATATATACATTGCTCAAAAAAATTATGGCATAGAAAAATTTTGAGCAAAAATTGGTCAACTTTGATTAACGATAACTCCGCGAAAAATCATCGTAAAATGATGAATTTTTTTTTAAATGAAAGCTTGAAATCTCTACTTTAAAATACCGTGAGTCGATTTTAAATTTTAACGCACCCCTCGTGGCTGTAAACTACTTAAATCTGAGAGCATGTTTGCCACACTGAAAATTGCAAAGTTTGAACGAGTGCACGGACTTGCTAAAATTTTTCCCGGGGATGCGGTTTTCAGCGTCATAAAGTTGGAATTTTTCTCTTTAATTTGAAAAAAAAAAACCAAGTCGCACGATTTTTTTCACAAATGGCGAATTCGGTTGACTTGCACTGATTCTGTGCAAGTGCTATCCAGTGCTGCCCTGATATGGTGCTAGTGCAGCACGGTCTCTGGATAAATGCGATCGTCCATAATGCAGCATTAACTCAGGGCAGCACTGAAATGATGTGAAATGGTACTTCGGTGCTTCACTTTTTAGTGTAGAGTGCAGATTAGGGAATAATTCTTCTCCTTGACAATCTTATTATTTAGAAGAAAATGATGTATTA
>NW_012073370.1:0-313 GCF_000956235.1 Wasmannia auropunctata
ACGTGTGCTCTTCCGAACTTTCTCTCTAATTTTATTTGTAGGTAATAATATCATGTGTGCAATACTGCTTGTGCGCAAAAATGCTTGTAGGCAATCGATCTGTAGGCAATACTACTTGTGTGCAAACGAACTGTTGGCAAAAGTCATGTTGGCAAACGCTACTGTTGGCAATCGATTTGTAGGCAAACGGGACCTTCCCGTAATTTTTATAATAATTTCTTTTTATATAAAAGAAAAATCTAATATACTTTAAATTATATCTGAATAAAGCTGCGAAAAGTTCTCTAAAGTATGCAATTATACATATACAAAT
>NW_012073371.1:0-300 GCF_000956235.1 Wasmannia auropunctata
TGGAGGCTGGCCAGGTGGGCGAGATCTGCTTTTTCGGGGAGCAAGTGATGTTGGGTTACTGGGACAACCCCGAGGTGACCAGACAGACTATCGACCAAGACGGATGGCTCCACACCGGCGACATCGGCTATTTTGATAACAAGGAGAGGCTGCACGTGGTCGATCGAGTCAAGGATCTGATCAAGTACAAAGGCTATCAAGTCTCTCCGTCGGAGATAGAAACCGTCTTATTGTCGCATTCCGAAGTAAAGGACGCCGCGGTCGCTGCTAAACCTGATGAACGCAGCGGCGAGATCCCCG
>NW_012073372.1:0-355 GCF_000956235.1 Wasmannia auropunctata
GATGCCTAAGTGACTGGAGTTCAGACGTGTGCTCTTCCGATCTAAATCTCTACTTTTGAAATCCATAATTCATTAAATGACTTACTGATTCTTTACAAAGCTGCACGGATGCAAATGGAGATACATCAAATCTAAATTTTTTTTACTAAATTTACGAAGTTCCATGGAGTGAAATAAAAATCACATACAAATGCGATTTACAGCGTTTGAGAGCGTGAATCTTTACTTTTAATTTGCGTACTCGATCAGCATTGTGCAATTTTTTTTCACCGAGTTACTCAACATTGAAGTAAAAAGGACCATTTTTGCTTTCGTATTAAATAACTCAGTTAAAAAAAATCGCACAATGCTGATC
>NW_012073373.1:0-374 GCF_000956235.1 Wasmannia auropunctata
AAATACAATTATTTTCATAATGACTATGTAATATTACTTTATAAATTAAATGTATAACTTATTAAACATATAAGTATATTGTCAATTTTATTCTTTTGTAGGCAATTATGTTATTCTGGAAAATATCGCAAATAATTTAAATATGAACATTCCCTACATTTATTTGACGAAACTTATCAGGAAAACAAGTAAGAAAATAAAATGAATTAAGTTTATTATTAGGAAAGATCACGTCGGATGCTATCCTATTATTAAAAATACGTTTTAATTTTATAAATTTATTACATCTAATATTTATAATTTTATTAATGTTTTTTCAAAATTAGATGAAGTAACACACTTTCGAAAATGTCCAACCATAATAGAAAATAAAA
>NW_012073374.1:0-415 GCF_000956235.1 Wasmannia auropunctata
AATATTTTTTTAATGTTTAAAAACTGTTTATTTTAACGTTTGAAGTTATCCACATACATAGATACACTGAGAAAAAAATTTTTTTTTTTAATTTACGATTACATATTATTTTTAGAGTTTAATTTGTGTTTAACTATTCTACTTTATTTCTATTTTATTAATTACAATTTATACGCAGGTTTACAATTTTTGAAAACACATCGAGTTTCGAACCTGAGATCCCTAGAATCCCTAGAACATCAAACTTATACGCTAACGCTGAGCTAATGATACTTCGATACGAATTTATTCTTTCCAGTATCAAGCGCTGCGGTAGCGGCGCGACGCCAAGTATATAAAAGTCGGGTGATGACTTGTGAGTATACGACACTGGCACTGTCGAAGCGCTACCGCTAACTTTATCTCGAAGTTTTGC
>NW_012073375.1:0-329 GCF_000956235.1 Wasmannia auropunctata
TAAAAATCTGGCCACGGATTTGTAATCAGCAACCCCAAAAACCTTTGAGGGAGGATCTTTGTGTGGAAATTCTTAGAACTTTCGGAGATAATGAATTTTCTTCAGAGAAATTGCAATTTTTCAACGTTTGTTTATTTATATAAATAAAGTCACCCATGATTTTGAATTATTGCACTTGGTTTTTTTTTTAAATGTATAACTGATACCAAAACAAAAAAAGTTCGAAAATTGAATGAAAACTACTCCAGTTTCTCAGAAAATGGTTATGGAGAAGATGACACCCCACGGTGCCACCGTGCTGCAATGGGTTAAGAGTTACCACTTATTTA
>NW_012073375.1:12908-13519 GCF_000956235.1 Wasmannia auropunctata
TATACCATTAAAGTATTTAAAATACAAAATACAAAATACTAGGAATCTTAGTATTTGAATTACAAAATATAAAATACTTTCAATCTTTTGATTTGAAATACAAAATACAAAATACTTTCAATCTTTCGATTTGAAATACAAAATACAAAATACTTTTTAAGTTTTTATTTAAAATACAAAATACTTCTTTGAAATACAAAATACTTTTTAATTTAATCTTTTAATTACAATAATATATAATATTAAACTCCCTGCTTCAACAGACCCCTCTCCACTTTTAGCGAGAGAGAAAGAAAAATTGTTTTACTCTCTAACATTTTTTAACAGTCCTGTATCAATCACACGATAAATCTATTTACTAATGTGAGATTATGAAATTTGATGAAAAGACTCTGATGACTTGATATTGCTTGAAACTTGATGAAAATAATTAGTGTCATATGAGAAAAATTTAAGTTACTCTTAATGGTTATCAAGAATTTTTATCAATAATTTTTTTTAGATTTTCAAATACAAAATAGATTGAAATTGTATTTGAAATACAAAATACATTGAATAATTTATTTGAAATATAAAATACAAAATACTTTTATGTGTTCCGCTGAAATACA
>NW_012073376.1:0-317 GCF_000956235.1 Wasmannia auropunctata
AGATAGAAGGTAGGTATATTCGAGAAAAAGTTGCGCTAGGTTTTTATCTTTCCAACGGTTTATTTGGTTTCATGAAATTCAAAAAAATACGAGTTTTAGAGTCGTTTAAAAAAAAGATGACCAAATTACGCTATACTCCCCTATATATATTACATATCCTATGTATGTGAAATAATTACCATATGTATGTACATAGGATGTCCACAGTACATACATAGGTATATTCCAAAGATATGCAGTGTACATTGGTGGTATATACATATATCATATATTATTTTAACAAAAAAATGTTTTTTATTTTGTAATTACATATTATT
>NW_012073377.1:0-497 GCF_000956235.1 Wasmannia auropunctata
AGATAATGCTGTTCTTCTTAATAATATTTGGAGTTATATCTATGAGTCTCAACCTCTTGCAAGTAAATCTTGGATTCCTAAAAAATAAATTTAAATAATATTTCATAATTTCTGATGCTAAGAGAGGATGTGATGTACTTTAGATAGACTTAAACAGTTTCACATATAAAGGAGGATGTTAAAAAAGGAGCGATTTTGGTATCCCCATAGGTGTAAGTAAAAACAGTAATGTTTTTTGTAGATTTTGATCTCCTGAATACGATAGGACTATTAAAAAGTTCGTAGCGCTTGGGAGGGCACACCTTGAAAATTGAGCATAAACACAGCGTAAATAGTAAATTTGTAAATTAGTAAATATGCTATATTTTGCTCAATTTTCAAGATGTTCCCCAAGCGCTACGAACTTTTTAATAGTTCTATCGTATTCAGGAGATCAAAATCTATAAAAAAAACACTAGTGTTTTTACTTACACCTTTTAGATCGGAAGAGCACACGT
>NW_012073378.1:0-314 GCF_000956235.1 Wasmannia auropunctata
CAGTCGACAATACCGCCTGCTAATTGCTAAGCGATTTACGTGATTGGCCACGTTCAGCAGACAAAGCAGCTCAGTGAGCGCTTATAGTGATTCGTTGGATCTGAGTGAATAAACTAATCGTATAATTAAGAATCACTGAGCGCTCACGCTGATCGGGACCACAGTTATATACTGTGTCGGGATTGTCTGCTGAACGTGGCTAATAACGGGAAGATATAATTATAACATTATACCGGAATTTATTTTTACCAAAGAGTATTTCTAAATTTCTAGTCTAGAGACAGTACACCAACTGTCTCTTATACACATCTCTG
>NW_012073379.1:0-443 GCF_000956235.1 Wasmannia auropunctata
CATTGTTTTAAAAATGTCATGTTATTAGCAACAATGCATCTATTTTGTTATATTTTTTTGCAATTTATCTTACATCTGTTTTTAAAGACATTTTTAATTATATATATTGTATATATATAATTAAAAATATGTATATTACAATTTAATTGCAAGCTATAATTATTTCAATAAATTTTATGTAATAATGGATTTTAAGATAAAAAAAACAGCCTAGAGATATAAATGTGTTATTCTTATATCTTAATCTACCTCAATGTAATTAACAGAGTCCAGATCTTGGATATAATTAAAAGAATCCAGATATGTATGTACACATGTACACATATGTTCACGATTCTGTCCTTATTTTACGTATAATTATAATGACGAAGACAAAATGGCACAAAATATTACTGATAACGCGCCTCCCGAAAGTCTTAGAATTGTTAAAAATTGTCTTAAAA
>NW_012073380.1:0-315 GCF_000956235.1 Wasmannia auropunctata
TTTTCGGAGAGCAAGTGATGTTGGGTTACTGGGACAACCCCGAGGTGACCAGACAGACTATCGATCAGGACGGATGGCTCCACACCGGCGACATCGGCTACTTCGACAACAAGGAGAGGCTACACGTGGTCGATCGCACCAAGGATCTGATCAAGTACAAAGGCTATCAAGTCTCTCCGTCGGAGATAGAAACCGTCTTACTGTTGCATTCCGAAGTAAAGGACGCCGCGGTCGCTGCTAAACCTGATGAACGCAGCGGCGAGATCCCCGTGGCTTTTGTAGTGAAACAACCTGACGCCACGATTACCGCCCAAG
>NW_012073381.1:0-311 GCF_000956235.1 Wasmannia auropunctata
CCCGGCATGGCTTGTTAAACACTTGACACCAAGCCACTACCGTGTCTCCTAATTCGCGAAATTGTTATTATGTTGCAACATAATAATAATACAATGAATTAAAATTATGTGGCAACATAATAATAATCCGACAAATTAAAATTATATCAAGACATAATAATAATTTTACAATTGAAATTATGTCGCGATATAATAATAATTCCATCAATTAAAATTATGTCACAACATAATAGAAATTTGGAATTAATATTATGTCGCGATATAATTTTAATTTGCAAAATTGTTAATATGTTGTGACATAATAATAATTC
>NW_012073382.1:0-576 GCF_000956235.1 Wasmannia auropunctata
TTACTACAAAAAAATAGCTCGCCCCATTACATTTTAGGTTTATTTCAATCCTGTAAAAGCGATTTTAATTCCGTTCAGTATTTTTGAAGTTATCGTTCTAACTGCAAATGGCGGTATTCCAGCATCACCAATTGACCATCATATCATTGACAATCATAGTCGAATATTTTTCTTACATTCAACTGTAATTGATCAGTTCTTACGATTTGCGGCTTACGATCTGACATACGACGTATTGGCTGCGTTCCGCAAAGCGCATTATGCGCAAGATTTATCTTTTTATCTTTGTTTAACATTTGATGAACAACAAGGATACCATGATGTATCACGCGCATGATGCGCTTTGCGGAACGCAGCCATTGTAGGCAGCTTCTAAAGCCCATCCGAAGCATTGATTTCAATATGCAAGCTTCAGATTGACTGTCGCAACAAGCTTGCAATTGGCTTGCAACTAATGTAGAACCGGCTTAATGTAGAATTGTCTTAAAGCCGGTTCTACATTAGTTGCAAGCCAATTGCAAGCTTGTTGCGACAGCCAATCTGAAGCTTGCATGTTGAAATCAATGCTTCGGATTG
>NW_012073383.1:0-326 GCF_000956235.1 Wasmannia auropunctata
TAGAGTTTTATGTCTATTAAATAATATTTTCCTGCAATATTTCTAATTTTACTTTATGTAATTTACATTATTTTTAACTAAGGAATAATTTTATTTAAGGATCGGTGTGAAAGTTTTATTCTGATCATTGTTTCTCTATTTGATTTTATTTTATTGTAAATAGCTATCTTCCTTATTTATTATGAAAAATAACAATATTGTAACATTTTATTAATATCTTACGATATTTAGTTATAATAATTAAAGTTGTTTAAAAAGTATGCTAAGTATATTTTTGTGTTTTAAATGTTGCTAAACTGTTGTATTATATGTATAGACATCGGAAG
>NW_012073384.1:0-351 GCF_000956235.1 Wasmannia auropunctata
AATGATGCTTATAAGCGCTGTAAGCGCTAAGAGGAACGCAACCTTAAAGTCCCTAGAAGGGAGAGTCTGGCCATCCACCACCGTCATTGCTCTCATTGGTCATTCCCATGTTCCCTCAAAATGGCGTCACCAATCACATAACATAAAAATTGAATATATAGCACATGATCCACTAGAAACTATAAACGTATTGTATGATGTGTGTGTATGCGTGTGTATGTACAGTCGGCAGCTTAAAGGTTGCAACACTTTTTTTTTGATGGGTTTCGGAACGCGCAAAAATTTTCAGAATGCGAATCACTGTCTCGGGAGTGGTTAGGATAGCTGTCATAAGCTGTCAGTAAGTGATAC
>NW_012073385.1:0-310 GCF_000956235.1 Wasmannia auropunctata
CTTTACAATACATTTATCATAACATTCATGTATGTATTTATTCATAATCTGTAATAATACGTTCCTTATTTATTGATTAATATGTAAATGCAAATTACGTTGTCCATTCACGTGTTATTTACTATTATTATTTAGATTATTTGTGTATTAGTCGAGTCATTTATCCCACTCATGAGTAGCCGTATAACCCACCCCTATTTTTATAAGGCAAAAATGCAAGGGTTTATAGAAATTTTTTTTTAATATAAAAAATAAATAATTTGGATTCCTAATATTTTTTTATAATAGTAAATAGTACAAAGTTTTTACT
>NW_012073386.1:0-335 GCF_000956235.1 Wasmannia auropunctata
TTCAACATTGAAGTAAAAATGATCTTATGCTTCAACATTGAATAACTCAGTGAAAAAAAATCGCAAAATGCTCACCAAGTGCGCAAATTAAAGGTAAAGATTCACGCTTTCGAATGCTGTAAACCGCATTTATGAGTGATTTTTAATTCACGTCGAGGAATCTTGCAAAATTCGTAACAAATTTTGTCGTAACAAATCTTTATTTGTTTTCATAATGCTCCGTAAAAGATCAGTAAGATCGATATAAAAAGTAGAGACTTTAAGCTATAAAATGCTTTTTAAAAAATTTCAGTCTATTATAATTTGAGTGGCAAGAAAAGATTTGCAACTCCGTA
>NW_012073387.1:0-308 GCF_000956235.1 Wasmannia auropunctata
CCCGGAGGTGTGGAGAAAGGTGTTTTTGTGGTTAAATAATAGACTTTGTGATCCCATTGTATTCCTATAAATTTCAATCCTATATTACAAACCATTTAAAAGTTATTTAGATGGCCCGGAACTTTTGGCGGGCACTGTATAACAGTTCATCCCTCCCACTAATTTGTGCTAAAAGGATACGATCCATCTTTTAAGCATTTGTGAGAAAAATGCGTTTAAAGATTTTCATGTCGTAATGTACCCGTCGGTAAAAGCGAGTCCGCAACAAGTAGTGTGGCGTAGCGAGTAAGGCACCTGACTATAAACCT
>NW_012073388.1:0-545 GCF_000956235.1 Wasmannia auropunctata
CGCGGTCCGTAATTTGCTAACTATTTCTCGTTATAATTTCAAAACTAAGCTTCGGAGAAAATTTTTGTAAAGGAAAAATCGTCTTAGAATTGAGTCAAGAATACGTCTTTTCAGGGACACCGGGATTATTCTGAATCACCCTGTATACGTATATATACTTAGTATAGTATACTTAGTATATATACTTAGTATAGTATACTTAGTATATGTACTTAGTATAATAATTTTTCTAAATCTTAATAAGATGAGTCAAGTCATTAGATTAATTAAATTCAATTCGCATAATGTTCAATTAGCATATATACTACGTATATATGCTAATTGAATTTAATTAAGTTAATTGTTTAATGACTTGACTCATCTTATTGAGATTTAGAAAAATAATTTATTATACTACATATATATGCTAATAGAACTTTATGCTAATTGAATTTAATTAAGTTAATTGTCTAATGACTTGACTCATCTTATTGAGATTTAAAAAAATTACTTTTTAGTCATGATTATTGTTATATGCCTAAGAACCTATTAACAAATACAAAATA
>NW_012073389.1:0-698 GCF_000956235.1 Wasmannia auropunctata
TATTTGTTATAAACAATTTGTAAATAAGTTAGAAATTTAACATTTGTTATACACATTTTTAAGAGGCGTTTTAGTGAGGAGTTAATGTATGCAGAGTAATTTCATATGTATACGCATTTTTCATCACGTCTTGGTCTTCGGTTGTACATGTAAAGAGGTAGATATTTTGTTAATTAATTAGGTGTAGCGGTTAAATGAAAATTATTTCCTTTACATGACAATGAAGAGAAAAGTTTAAGCTTTATTTTAATACCAATTTTATATTTTTAGCTTTATTGGTTTAGGAAATATGGAATTTCAAAAGTTGCCGTCCTCGAATTGGACCAAATACGTACATATAGGTGTTTGTTGATGGTACCTTTTGAGAACATTTGCTTTATACCGGATGACTTTCCCTTTGAAATTTTCTAGAGTTCTTGTTAAAAGAGTAACAAGTTTTTATGTTAAATAAAAAAGTATTTTGGCATTGCTCAGGCTACTGGATAAGCTATTAATATGATATTATTAATCATTTATTTAAAAATTCTTATAAAGGTGATTTGAGAATGTACATAATTCTTGAGTAAGTATTTTTTGATAATAAGATTCCGTTTTCTAATATTTATATGAAGTTACACTTGTTTTATCGCTAAATGTTAGTTTTCTTTTTGTTATAAATTTTTGTTGTTAACCTTTTAATTTAGATCGGAAGAGCACAC
>NW_012073390.1:0-347 GCF_000956235.1 Wasmannia auropunctata
TGGAGTTCAGACGTGTGCTCTTCCGATCTATAAAAAATTATTTTATTAAAATTAAATTTTTTAATTTTGTACTGTTACCTCTTTAATTCTTTGTGATAATACTTTGATTGAGTAAGGTAACGCAATTTTGTTATGTAATAATATTTTGAAGAATAAAACAATTACTACCACTATTCAAGTGGTAGTAATTGTTTTATTCTTCAAAATATTATTACATAACAAAATTGCGTTACCTTACTCAATCAAAGTATTATCACAAAGAATTAAAGAGGTAACAGTACAAAATTAAAAAATTTAATTTTAATAAAATAAAGATCGGAAGAGCACACGTCTGAACTCCAGTCACT
>NW_012073391.1:0-505 GCF_000956235.1 Wasmannia auropunctata
TCTATATGTTGACATACTTTAGATATCTTAAAGACATCATTTCCGTGATTTCTTTCTGGTTTCAAAAAACGGCGCATTAGATAACATTTAGATATCTTATTGCGATCTTACAGAAGCCTCTCTAAGTTATCACATTCAGTATTGAGATATATTTTAGAAATCGTTTTGATAACATATTGTTGTCTGGGTTAAGTTCTAAATTCCAGGTTTGTTTATATCTTTCCATAACTTTTCCAGGTTTTCCCTGACCAATGTAAATTTCCATGACTTTTCCCGGTTTTCTCAGTTTTCTAGGTCTGTGACAACCCTGAATAAGTTCTTTAACAACGAATGCAAAAAGTTTTAACATAAATATGGAATAAATGCATTAAGGTTAAGAGGATGCTGAAAGGTCGGCCAAATTTGTACGAAGTCGATAAAGCAGACTCTTCAGTGTCAGTGGTATCTCTAAATGAACTTCTTACAATATCTTCTGTCTCGCTCAAACACGTGGAATGTCCTTATC
>NW_012073392.1:0-330 GCF_000956235.1 Wasmannia auropunctata
ACATACATGTCGCTTGAGTTGTAAAGTAATTATTTTATGAGAGTATAATTTGACGTCAATTATTGACAACAAATATTTTATACAAACAATATACGCATCACTTAGATTGAATAAGATAATTTTTATTTAACTTGACGCCATTTAATTAAGATATCAAATCTTTTATAAAAGTAATAGTAATAGTAATTGAATTATAAGACACCGTACATAATTTTTATTTAACTTGACGCCATTTACTGAAATCAAATCATTTATGCACCCAGCAAACATAGTGACGTCAAAATGTCGTCAAAAATTGGTGATTACTGGTCAAGTGACGTCAGATGACCA
>NW_012073393.1:0-658 GCF_000956235.1 Wasmannia auropunctata
GTATAAGAGACAGCTTTTTTTCTATGCTTCCAATCGTAGCTCAAAACTTATTATTTGTGCAAGTAATTCGATGCGCGCTAGGTACTTTTTTTGTACATATAAGCAGAACTTTTGTACCAATAAAATGTTTACATCAGGTGACAGGTTATGATACCCCCAAAAAGGTAATTTTTTAATATTTTTTTCATTTTTACTACTCATATATATATACCTAGCGCGATGACATTTTATGTCTATTTTAATCCTGTAAAAGCGTTTTTAAATCCGTTCAGTCGTTTCGGAGTTATCCATTAGAATGCAAATGTCGGTATTCCAGCATCGCCTTAAAGCCATTCAACTTTTATTAAAAACATTATTTCTATTTCTCGTAGTTTTGACGATATTCCCATTGAAATAAAAAAACCGATTTTTTTCTAAGGAATGTTTCACCCCCTTAACGTGCGATTCAGCACGTATAAAAAAATTGTAGTATCTTATTTTTGTCTATAGTTTAACATATCCAAAGCTCATTGAATTTGGAGGGGGACACTTCAGTGTTATTCCCTTGTTAGCACTCAATAATAAAATATGGAGTTATTTTCTGAAGAAAATATACAAATCGGAAAATTTCTAATAAATCTGCGCTTCGAAAAAATTTAATTTAAATTAACTTTGATAT
>NW_012073394.1:0-301 GCF_000956235.1 Wasmannia auropunctata
TCTCGACTTATGTAAAAGGCCGAGAACTGAAATAAAAAAAGATTTCCAATAATAAATTATTTTTATGAAACAATTATTATGTACCATAATAAACCGATGATTAATTGAAATAAAATAAAAATGAAAAAAAAACGATGTTTTTTTATTTTTTAGGAAAGGTAGATATTTATTAAAAAATTTTGTAACCAAAATTCATCATTTTTTATGCCTTTTCCAAATATACATGCACAACAGGGGGTAAAAAATCGCACCACCCTAATGTAATATATACATATATATAAAATATATGTATATACATATA
>NW_012073395.1:0-731 GCF_000956235.1 Wasmannia auropunctata
ACGAAACTCTTATACCCCTGGCGTTAAATTTATCAGGATCCTTGTCTGATTGGTGGAAAAGGAACGAATTCCACCACACCTCGAAACGTGACTCATTTTCTGTGTAGCGGTGATCACTAATACCATAAATTTTTCCACTGTATGTGTAAAGGAATGACTCTGTTCCAATACATATCACGGCAATACTTAGTTCTACGTATTTGCGTCAAATGATCGGAACATTCCTTCTTAACGCGAGTAAACACATTTAGAAATCCACATTCTCTATCACGAAGAAGACGAACAATCGCAGAACAATATCGATTTCGTTTTCTCCTGTACCAAAGAGGAGGCACTCGCTCGAACGTAGCCATGTCGCTCAACAATTTAACAATGTGAAATCCTGAGAGTATTTAGCAGCCATAATGGCTCGCGATGAAATCACATCGTCGAACACGCGTAAAAAATGCAATTTAGCATTTTGATGACGCGCCGATGTACGGCAGCTAAGACACAATAGATTCGCATAATATAATATTTTTTCAAAGACAAATAATATGTCTCACGGTGAGATCATCGAACACGTGTTAAAAATGCAATTCAACATTTTTGACCAAGCGCCGATGTACGGCAGCTGTCACATAATACTTTTGTGTAATACATGATTTTTCAGGGACAATCAAAATATCGGTGAGATCACCGAACACGTGTTAAAAATGCATTTTAGCATTTTTGCACAGATCGGAAGAGCA
>NW_012073396.1:0-471 GCF_000956235.1 Wasmannia auropunctata
GCTTACGCACATCTTATAATTATTTATTAAATATCATTACATATATGTTCTTATAGCACGCCTTGAGAACTTTCCAAAACACATAAATAAAATATTTTTTTATGAAATAAATCTTGAGTTATGAAGCTTGAAAGTTGGAATACTGTCAGTATTAGCATCATCCAAGGTGTCCAAACACTAGCTAAAAATGGCCAAGGTCGTTGGCCTTTATCAATGTCATGATCCTGAACAACATTCAAATGGTTTTAGCTAGTGTTTGGACACCTTAGATGATGATAATGCCGACAATACTCCAACTTTCAAGCTTCATAACTCAAGATTTATTTCCTAAGAAAATATTTTATACTAATCACTTATCCATTTTAGCTAATTTTTTGTACCTAAATAATTCTAGCTATAATTGCAAAATTACTTTTTTCAGTGTTTGTAATTTTCCTTTATGTATTTATATTTTTACTTTTTTGCAGAATA
>NW_012073397.1:0-618 GCF_000956235.1 Wasmannia auropunctata
AACGCGATCTAATTGATTAACTTTATTTGTTAATAATTCTGTAAATAATGGTCTGAGCCAAAATTGAAAGAGGAATTTTTAGTTCAAAATTTCATTCTCTTTCACACCTTGAAATATTAATTAAGCGTTACGGGACACTCTGTATATATATATATAGATTTATATATACATTTGAATGTGAAATTGTCTATTTTTTTATTAACATGTATACATACACGTATACCACATGTGCATACATGTTTTATCATATATATCGTTAGAGATAATACAATTTAGATTTTATTTGTTTAATTTGATACAATAGATTTTTTCGAGTTTTAACAACGGTTTTTTTCGAGGTGGCATTATATGGCAAGCCGTTTTACTTTTTAATGGTATAAAAGAAATTTAACCTATTGTAAAATTCTTAAAAAATATTTGTCTGAAAGATATTACGTTTTTTAATAATGAATTAAAATTCGGAATTTTATTATGTCACGACATAATAATAATTCAACGAATTAAAATTATGTCGAAACATAATAGAAATTCGGAACTATTATTATGTTTTGACATAATTTTAATTTGTCGAATTATTATTATGTCGCAACATAATAACAAAGATCGGAAGAGCACACG
>NW_012073398.1:0-407 GCF_000956235.1 Wasmannia auropunctata
GCTATAAGCCTTGCATTTCGGCATATATTATAATTATTTTTCCGTTAAAAACATATACTGGTACTGCGTTTAAGAATGGTTCTAGGAATATTATACAAATTATTTTCTTTGTCTAGTGTTACACGTTTCATTGGTTTGCTTCGTTTCTTTTTATATAAGATACTTTTTATATAAGATACCACAGTCACAGAGTCGTTACAGCATGAAAAACAAGTATTTAAAAGAAAAGTGAGGATTATTCGATCAGTGAATAATTAAAGATTATTGTACTACTTGTGGATTCCAATAAAGGTAGTTTTGAGTATATAGGCGAACATTAGAAATAGGTACAACAAAACACGCATGTTCGTAAATTGTGACTAGCTCATAAGAAAATTACTCATAACAATAAATTTTGCTGCTAAAAA
>NW_012073399.1:0-1049 GCF_000956235.1 Wasmannia auropunctata
TGGAGTTCAGACGTGTGCTCTTCCGATCTCTGTGCTCGAACTTCAGCTGTTTTCCACCATTGACGCCGATCCAATTCAATAATCTTATTTACATCATAAATTTCAAGTCGAATCATTCGATACCCGATCTCCCCAGGTGATTTTAGAACAAACAAACGCTTATTTTCAACTTTAGATATATATTGCTGAATTCCATATAACTCGATCGGCACATCAAACAAGGAATCGAAACCTCCGCACGACTTGCTCTTCGTTTTATCAACGGATTCCGCGTCAAGACTCACGGCGCCTCGCTTAGCAGGCGGCGCAGACGATGAGGCAACAGAATCGCCATGTCCAACAGATTGCAATTTATCGATAACACATATCGCAGCCGTTATAGCGTCGCCGTCGTCGTCATCTTCATCCGACACAGCAGATATTGAACGCGATTCACCACGACTTATCATAGTATCTTCTCGCGACACAACAGCAATAGTTACAGAATCCTTCATCCTCCTCTTATAATCGTTCACCCACTCAGTAAACTTATTCTTCCTTATCATGTTCACCATCAATTTCACATACAATTGTTTGCCAACGATTATATTATACACATCATCCAATGTACAAGTCGTACTCAATTTCCCCTTCCGTAACATTTCCATATTCAATTCCACAAGCAAATCCTTCATTCGCCGCCCTTCTTTGAAAAGATTCGAATTTTTATTTGATCCTTGTGATTTCAAATACGATTGTATCACTCCAAGCAACAATTTTATCTGTCGCGCCACTGGCTGCTCAATACTCCAAATCTCCTCCAAAATATCTGAAAATGAATATATATACTCAGACTCGTCCATGACTACTCGTTTACCTAGTGTCGGAGATCCACGAGAATCATGAAAAATATTCAATATCTCATCGTCTTCATCTAACTCACTCATAATGTCAAAATACCAACTATTAACAACCCATCACCGCTAATCTTATATATAAGGCTCTCCCCACCAAAAACATTATTGACATAATTTTTTCTAGACGATTTACTTAAAATCGGTAGAATAATT
>NW_012073400.1:0-373 GCF_000956235.1 Wasmannia auropunctata
AATGATAAGAGGTTATAATAAATATGTTAAGAGTTATAATATTTTTTATTATTTCTCCTTAATAATAATAAAACTTATTTTTTTATTCAACTCTGTACATTATTTCTTCATAACATCTTAAGATTACTCTTTTAAAGTTGTTTCCATTTTCTACGCTTTTACATCTTATTTATTTGTGGTTTACGTAATAATTTCTGAATTTAATAATAAATTAATTTTTAATGTTTATATAATAAATTTATATTCATCATTCACTCATTATATTTATTACAATAATGATAATCGACGAAGAAATGTTTTAAACATAATGACTTCTTGCACCATGAACCTCTTATTATAGCTATAAGAAATGTTTTAAACATAATGACTTCTT
>NW_012073401.1:0-330 GCF_000956235.1 Wasmannia auropunctata
TAAAATAATGTTAGATTTCTGCAGTCTTTCTTTAGTACAATCTTATATTTATATATTTTTTTACTGTTATTTATGTAAGAGAAAAATTGATAAACGTTTATGTTTATATTATTAATGTTACATTAATGTGTATATCTTATCTTGAAAATTATAAATAAAGTTATTTTATGCACAATTGTTTTTATTTCCTTCAATTCAATGTATTATATTTTGAAATCTGGATGTGTAACGACTGATTCCAATAATTGTAACAACTGACCCCGCATATGAAGCCGATTGCTACAAGTTGCATCACTTTACATTTTCCATTATAATACAACCAAATTAGTT
>NW_012073402.1:0-387 GCF_000956235.1 Wasmannia auropunctata
TGTTCTTCATAGAAATTTGTAACATTCTATGCAAAAGTAAAAATATAAAACAAAAAATTACAAATTTTAATTATAGCCATAATTGCAACAGATTTTAAAGTTGTAAAAACAAATTGTTTTCGTTGATATATATGTAGAAAATTGTAGTATTTTATGGGAAATCAAAAACAGATTTGGATTCAAAGTTCAATAGTTTTATATGTTAATTCTGGTAGATTTCTGTAATCATTCCTAAATAATTGTTGTATTCTACAAATAAGTAAATGTTTTAACTACTGAAGATTTTGTTCTTTCTCATTTTTCAAAATTTGTTGATTGTTGTACTGTTTTCTAAAAATTTATGGATTTTTATGTAACATTACTTTTATCACTTTCTTAATTTTAGAA
>NW_012073403.1:0-541 GCF_000956235.1 Wasmannia auropunctata
TGGGTATTGTCAATCGATTTATTCATTGTCTGTACTAATTTCTTATCGCGATTTAGCTTCTAATTTAATCATTGCCTTACTCTAAAGCTTATTTTTTTTGTGTGTTGAATATTGCTGTAAAATTTTTTTACAATTGGTCAATGTTTGAACGATGGAAAACCATAACACATAAATTTATTATTGACATTTTTGGTTGCAATATTGCTCGCGTTAGATTTAGAAAATTTAATAAGTTTTATATAATCTAAAGTCGATAATAAAAAATACTTAATTATCGTTAATTTTTCTTATTCAATATTTTAGTAATGATAAATTTAATAAAATTCATGTTATCATATGTATTTTTGACATTTTCATGTAATCCTGCAATTTTTTATTATGTTACTAATAATGTTATTTTTATTATATTTTAAACAGCATTTTGTAATCTTTATAACATCTTTATTATATGATAAATAACATATTTTATAATTATTGTATAAATATAAATTATAATATAAAATTAATCATATTGTGTATTAACTGTCTCTTATACACATCT
>NW_012073404.1:0-591 GCF_000956235.1 Wasmannia auropunctata
CGTATCAGACTAAAGATTGAGATTGAGATTTAATTGGGATTTAACCAATTAGAAGAAAGAAAACCAATCTCAAATTTAGTAAACTTTGTTTTAATTGGTCAAATTCCATTACAATCTCAATCTCAATCTTTAGTCTGATACGGGCTTTACTTCTACTGCTGCTATTTTTGTTGCTCCCAACTACGCTGCCAAACGGTGTCGCCACAGATCTTGGCTACCAACGTGAAGTTGGCGTTAGCGGTCCATGATTATATCAGAGAGAAGCATGAGAGCGGCCATCCCGGCGTTTTTCGCGACACCGGTAAAAGTTTGACCTCCCCGTACACTAGCGCCAATTGCTTCTACTTTTGAAATAGAACTACGTACACAGCCATTGTCATGCCGGGATGGCAGCTCTCATGCTTCTCTCTGATTATATAGTCAAAGATATGATCACTTTGGCTGCGTTCCTTTTGGACGTTCACGCGCTGTAAGCGCTTTATAAGCTTTGCTTATACCGTTTCCTTTGGCGTTATTAACGCTCATGAAAGACTTCATGACGTCATCATTACGTCATGACTCGTGCTTACAATTAGATCGGAAGAGCACACG
>NW_012073405.1:0-685 GCF_000956235.1 Wasmannia auropunctata
TGACTGGAGTTCAGACGTGTGCTCTTCCGATCTTTTATAAAAAAAAATATATGTTGTAGATGTAGACAAGATACATTTGTAAAAAAATTTCGAAGATTTTTTGAGACCAGAAACATTGCAAAAAAAATAAAATATTTCTATTTATTTTTTTTAGCTATCTTATCGGTCTTGTACGATCACAAAAATTTTGCTGTAAAATTATTAGATGCTATCTTATAACATATAATTTTTTCAAATTTTTGAAATTGGTACTTGATACTTAAAAAAAAATATTCTTTTCCTGATTTTTTTTAAACTATCTTATTGGTCCACTACGAAGAGCTAACTCAATTTTTAACGCATAACTTAAGAAATGTATAATTAAACGTATATAATATCTTCATTCAATTATGAGCACATTCTCTAAAGATTTTGCAATTAAGTGGCTAGATATTATAGAGTTATAGAGTTTCGTTTTGATGTTTAGGATTTTCATTTTTTTAATTTTACGACTAACTTCGTGCAACTAACTTAATACAAAATAAATGAATTTGTTTCTACTTGTTGTTACTTTTTATAATAAGAAGTATATTATTCTTAGAGTACTGACTGTATTTTGTCATTAATCCAGTATTGTTAAAAAGTAAATACTATTTCACGTATAAATATAAATATTATTGTGCTTACAATAGATCGGAAGAGCACA
>NW_012073406.1:0-381 GCF_000956235.1 Wasmannia auropunctata
TGCTCTTCCGATCTTTAATTTTAAAATAAATGTATTTATCTTAAATCTTTATTATTACACATTTTTATAATTAATACTCTATGTACTTATAAGGAAAATTGATCAGTATACCCTCACCTCTATAACATATGTCAAAATCAAAATCATCGGAGCTGCATCCTCTAATGTAAAAAAATACCAAATAAACTTTAAATTATTCATAAATTTTGAAATTTTATAACTGGCGATATCGTTTTGTGTACAAAAGTCAAGAATGGCATATACATATGGCTGTTTTAGTCACGAACAATCATAAAATAAAATAAAGATAAATAAAGCACACACATATCATATTAAATATTAGAGAATTAATGATAATGATAACAAATGTGACAACGTTGT
>NW_012073407.1:0-689 GCF_000956235.1 Wasmannia auropunctata
ACGTGTGCTCTTCCGATCTAAGCGAGGAGTAAGATGATGACCTTGACTTTAATCTTGACCATGACCTTTAAGGTCATTTCAAGGTCAACCTTTTTTTTTTAATGGAACCCCCTACATTTTATTGCATATTCTTAATCATAAAAAAACCTAAATGGCATTATCTTCAATATAAAACAATCACACAAAATTATTTTGTAATTAATATACCCCCAAAAAAACTATTGCATCAAATTAAACAAACAAAATCCAAGTTGTATTAACGTACATACACATGATTTTTAAAAAATTTAATTTAATAAATTAAAAATATATTACTGAAAAGAAGTGAAATCAAAATATTATTTCAAGTATATTTATTGTAATTGAATTAAAAACTAAAAAAAATAATATACCTCGAAAAAAATATTGTGTCAAATTAAACAAATAAAATCCATGTTGTATTATATTCAATGTATACGTAAAAAATAAAAACAAGTAATGCAATAGATAGCGTAATGAGGGCTGCAGAAATTAAAAAGGAATTTTGATAACATGTAGCAAATTATGTGACAGAAAAATCAAAGATGGGAAGAAATCCCCAGCAGCAGCATACTTGGCGCGCCCGTTTTTTATATATAACTAATGGTAATATAATACATGCAAATCATGTTACAATACATTATTTATTAATAGTAAATATTTTATGTAAA
>NW_012073407.1:12442-14254 GCF_000956235.1 Wasmannia auropunctata
ACGTGTGCTCTTCCGATCTTAATATCTCTATGTAAATTTTATTACAGAATTATATTACGAATTCGAGTTTTATAATTTGAATTTTGTTACAGTAATATCACAAGTTATTATTTAACATAATATTGTTGTCCTTTAGTTTGTAACATTATTGTTATAAAAAATTTATAAGTAAAATTTATATTGCAAACTTAGTATATTTAAATTAATTTCAATTACTTTTATCAACTATTCTATGATACGGATGATCGGATTTATATCAACGAGTCAAGCATATGACACGTGCTGCTCTAACAATAAAAAATATATATATAACATATATGTATTTATAATATTATAATATATATAAAAAACGGGCGCGCCAAGTATGCTGCTGCTGGAGATTTCTTCCTATCTTTGATTTTTCTGTCACGTAATTTGCTACTTGTTATCGAAATCCCTTTTTAATTCTGCAGTCCTCATTACGCTATCTATTGCATTTCTTGTTTTTATTTTTTACGTATACATTGAAAATAATACAACATGGATTTTATATGTTTAATTTGATACAATATTTTTTTTTGAGGTATATTATTTTTTTTTAGTTTTTTATTCAATTACAATAAATATATTTGAAATAATATTTTAATTTCACTTTTTGGTGGTATTATAGTTTTAATTTATCAAATTAAAATTTTTTAAAAATCATGTATACGTTAGAGATAATATAACTTGGATTTTGTTTGTTTAATTTGATACAATAGTTTTTTTCGAGTTATATTAAATACAAAATGATTTTGCGTGATTGTTATATATTGAAGATAATGCCATTTAGATTTTTTTGTAATTTGACAAGTCTTTTTTTCGAGGTCGTATTATATATTTAAGATATTATAAATGTCTCATTTTTTTCACTTTGATACAATTTTTTTAAGGTAAAAACGTTAAAAAAAATACTTGGCGGTTTTTTTTACATTTTTAATGTCTTTTCCACGGATTTCACTCATTTTTGCTAAGTTTTTGTTTCATTAATAATAAAATAATTTTGCGAGATCGTGTTATACATTAAAAATAATACCATATAAATTTTTTAAAATTTAATATTACAGATTTTTTTGAGAAATAATATTTACAAAATAATTTTAGTGATTGTATTATACATTCAAGATAATACCAATTTAGTTTTTTAGATCAATTACAATAAAATACAGCATTTACGGAACCATTTTATCTTTATTGTTTAAATATCACAATAAACAAAACTACTTTAGAAAAATTACTTTTCAGTCATGATTAGTGTTACATTCCTAGGAACCTATTATTCACACAAATACAAAATATTCATTTTATTTTCTTTTTTCTACATTACATTTTAATATTTGTTTTATTACATTTTGTTTTTGTTTCACTGCATTTTATTTTTTATTTTGTTTCATTCTTTATTTGTTTATTTAATTGATTTTATTTATTTTACTTATATCATTCCTTATTTTTTTATTTAATTTATTTCATGTTCTATTTCATTTTATTTTTTATATAATTTATATATATTCATTTTATTTTATTTTAATAATTAAATAAATCTTATATTATCACTAAGAACATGAGAGAGACAAAAGAGCTGTGAGAGGGACGACAAAACCGTGAGAGAGCAAGAAAATTGTGACAGAGATAATAAAACCATCGAAAATCTCGTGAAAGAGACAAAAGAGCCGTGATAGAAGCGAGCGTACCGAGAAAGAAACAAGAATATTGTTAAAAAGACGAGAGTCTTGAAAGAGAGGTGAAAGCCGTAAAAAAGACGAGAAAGTCGGAAGGGAGATGAGGGTTCTGAGA
>NW_012073408.1:0-177 GCF_000956235.1 Wasmannia auropunctata
GACGTGTGCTCTTCCGACTGCAAAGTCTGCTCGATTTCTGTTGCCAATCTGCTGTCAAATTATGCTTGCAAGCTTTGTCCAATTTCTGCTCCCAATTTGTCGTCAAATTATATCAGCAGATTTTGCTCAATTTCTGTCTGCAATCTACTAACATATCGTGTCAACAGACTTTGTCGA
>NW_012073409.1:0-394 GCF_000956235.1 Wasmannia auropunctata
TTATATAAAGTTTTATTATCTGAAAACGCAATAAGGAATGTGTGTTCTGCAGTCCTTACCATGCCAATAAACTTTACAATATTTACAGAAATATATTCTGGCCCTAAAATCAATTAGGTTATGTTAAGAAGCGGTACATGTCAATTTTTGACTATTTACTTATATTCAACCTCATCTAATGTACTTCTGAATATTTTAGTGCACGGCAGGACAAAATAAACATGCGACATTCCGCAATCATGAAAACGCACACACAAAGTGAATAACTACATAAGTTTTAAAATATACTTGCGTCTTGGAAATTGACGTTAGACAACAAGAACGTTGACATCAATTTTTATTATTTTATCTAGTAGTATTTACGGGATTCCATACAATATAAATGAATTACCAA
>NW_012073410.1:0-419 GCF_000956235.1 Wasmannia auropunctata
CCGCTCAGAGATGTGTATAAGAGACAGAACTTCTCCTCGTAGCATTCTCGACGTCCAGATTTCAAAGTGTCCTTCTTCTGAAAATTGTAATTTTTCGTTAATCCTGTTAAAGTATATTTATCTGAACAGAATAATAGTAACGAGCGCGCACTGAATAAATTTTTGACGGGCCCTTCTTAATTTCCCCTTCAAATTTTTTTTCATAGCAGTCCCTTCGGTCCAAATTTCTCAGTGTCCTTCTTCTGAAAATTGTAATTTATTGTTAATCATGTTATATTTCTGTTTCAGCTTTTCCTTGCCACCTGTAATTGACATTGCGTTATATCATCGATACTTCTCGCGATAGATTCGGTATGTGAAAAGATACGGGATACGGTCTGATTTTGGAGATCGTCGAAAAATGTTATCATACTTCTCGA
>NW_012073411.1:0-537 GCF_000956235.1 Wasmannia auropunctata
CTGAGCTGTCAGTGTGAACGGACGTGCTCTGACCTGCTCTGTGTTTCTTTGTATTACGTGCGTTCTTGTGTGTTGTGTTCATTAAAGAGTTTATTCATTTTCTTAAACGAGTCCCTTTATTTCCCGCGAAAGCGTCGGAATGGAAAGCGAACGCGAACGCGAGTGCGCGAGAACGATACGTGCCCGATCCCGGGCGTAACAATATTAAAAAATCATTGCCCTCACAGCACCGGATATTGCACTAAGGTTACAAGGAGGTTACAACCTTACATAGCTTACAAGGGAAGTTTGCGAACCAGAAAATTCAGAAAAATCTGACTCTTGGTGTAAAAGCTTGGTGTAGAGCAGATCCGTAGCATAAAACTATTTTTTGTTGGTGCTCAATTCCATTTTGAAAGGATGAAATCACCTCTTGAAAAAAATCGGTTTTTTTCTTCCGACGTGAATATCGTCGAAACTATGAGAGATAGAAAAAAATGTTTTAGATCAAAGTTAAATGGCATGAAGTGAACTTTATGAGATCGGAAGAGCACACGT
>NW_012073412.1:0-341 GCF_000956235.1 Wasmannia auropunctata
ATCTTTATCAGCGGGTAATCGACAAAAATAAACCGATAATTATTTACAGTCGCACAGTGAATCGAAAGATGAAAAAGAGCTGACATATTTTTTACAGCTATCATAGAATCAAATATTTTACAGCAACACTATATATTCATCAAGAAATAATTATATAAAGTTAATTCTATAATAATTCAATTCTCGGGTAGACATAATCGGTTGATTCGACGTCTAATAGATATCGATTTGATGTCGATTCGATGTCTATAAACGATAATGTCTGCCGGAGTTCGTTTTCATTCAAAATTGTTACAAAGAACTTATATAAATTAGTACAGATTAGTATAATTATTGACGAT
>NW_012073413.1:0-310 GCF_000956235.1 Wasmannia auropunctata
CGTGTGCTCTTCCGATCTTTTCCAGTTTCTTTCAAATCTCCTCTTCCCAATTCCCCAAACCTGTCCCATTACCGCCACCGCTCTTGCCACTCTTTCCTTCACCTGTGCCTCCTGTCCTCCGTTTCTTTGTACTAAGTACCCCAGATATTTGTATTCCTTCACCTCCTCTAGTTTCTTTCCCTTCCATCTCCAACTCACCCTGCTCATCCTTCCTCCTTCCTTCCTAAACCTCAAGATCTTCGTCTTTTCCACATTTAGTACAAGTCCCTTTCTTTCCAAATACCCCTCCAGTCTCTCTAACATGCTCCTC
>NW_012073414.1:0-957 GCF_000956235.1 Wasmannia auropunctata
ATATATATATATACATACAGGGTGTCCCCGGATAAGTGGCCACCCCCTTTTATCTTGTAAACTAACAGAGATAGACCTAATAAATCTAATATCAAATTAAACGGCTCCGATTAAACTTTATTATAAGCACAGTAATCACTTAAAAATATTATCTATGTTAGAGAACGGAGAGACATGCATAATTTTTGCACGGTAAAGTGACAATTTTAATATAATAAAAGTTGTAGCGTTTTTTTTAACGAATACAACGATGTATGATATAATGACATTATGTTACGAATTATACAAATTATTTTGATTTAAAGTTTTACTGGCGACTGTTACCTTTTCAGTTTCGGCCCTGAGGTATGGCCATCTTCTGACTTTCGCGTTGACAATTGACGTGTAATGTTTTTATTTGATCATACTACTCACGTCAGTGCGAGAGTCGGAAGTTGACCACATCGCAGGGCCGAAATTGAAAAGGTAGTAGCCGCCCGCAAAACTTTAAACCAAAATAACTTTTATAATTCGTAAAATAATTTCGTTATATCACACATCGTTGTATTCGTTAAAAAGAATGCTACAACTTTTATTAAATTAAAATTGTCACTTTACCGTGCAAAAATTATGCATGTCTCTCCGTTCTCTAACATAGATAATATTTTTAAGTGATCATTGTGCTTACAATAAAGTTTAATCAGAGCCGTTTAATTTGATATTAGATTTATTAGGTCTATCTTTGTTAGTTTACGAGATAAAAGGGGGTGGCCACTTATCCGGGGACACCCTGTATATACATATATTATTACTATTATTATCTTAAATAAAATTTAAAGGCATTACAAGATTATTCATTGATACATATTATTTTAAAGTTATTAGTAAATACATGTATATTTAATCTTTTTAATTTACATAAAATATTTACTATTAATAAATAATGTATTGTTAGCATAAATTGCATGTATTATATTT
>NW_012073415.1:0-391 GCF_000956235.1 Wasmannia auropunctata
AAAATTTTTTCGGAAATCCGGCAATTTCTTAAGAGTTCTGGCAGCCCCCCAAAGAGTTCTAACGATTATCCTTAACAATCGACTCTGAGAAATCAAAACAAAAAAGTTCTAGCGTCCCAAAGGTACGGCTTTCGAAATTTTCTAACAAGGGAACCTCGCGAAGTGTCAAATTCTGATTTTAATGAAACGGGGTACACTTTGAGGTCACATAAATAAATGAATTTAGAAGTTATCAGTTGGTTCTCAAAAACGGTTTAAAGGGATGAATCCACCCCTTATATGTAAATTAATTCTTTTTCTCTTTCGTTATATTTCGAAAACTATTCAAGATATCAAAAAATGTTGTATACAAAAGTTTTACAGTAAAATTGTCTTTAGATCGGAAGAGCAC
>NW_012073416.1:0-588 GCF_000956235.1 Wasmannia auropunctata
CGTGTGCTCTTCCGATCTAGTATTTAATTAGACATAGAAACAAAAATATTTTTTTAATAAACCGTTTAACCATCCAAAAGTACATGCAGCAAAGTTTAATGCCATTGTCTTTCCAAATATTTTTAAGTTTCATAAAACAGGCTTCAAGTAACTAAAATGACCAATGAGATCATAGTGAAGCAAAAACTTGGCGTGCCCGGATTACATTAATATTTAATTGATAAGATGTATATAAAATGCGGGCACGTCAAGTTTTTACTTCACTGTGATCCCATTGGTCATTTTAGTCACTTTAAGTCTATTTTATGTAACTGTAAAAATATTTGGAAAGACAATGGCATTAAACTTTGCTGCATGTATTTTTGATATGTTTTGATAAATTATAATTAAAGTAGATATTAATTCATGATTCTTTTATCAATCTTGTGTTTTTAATTATTTTCAGTCATAAATTCGATAGTTTAGAAGGAGGTACTATTAATAAAACTCATAGATACGATTTAGGTGATCGGTTTGCTGAATCGTGCTTTTGACAGCATGTTACAAAAAAGCTTAGAACAAATTAATTTGCTATTAGTGAAAGATTTA
>NW_012073417.1:0-753 GCF_000956235.1 Wasmannia auropunctata
GCCATAAATATCTTATTAATTAAATAACGTTAATGTACAAAAAGACTTTTTACAATAAATAGGTCAATATTATTAAAATAAAAATATCATTTTGCCAAATATGACAATAAAAGAAATAAACTGCAGATTGTGTAATATTATAAATTTGTTTCAATACACAATAGATTTGTTACAAACTCTCCCGACTAATTTTTACCTAAGCTTTGGCTTCTTTACTATTCCTGTAAGCACTAGGCCCGGGTAAATAGTAGTGAATTTAACTGATGATTTTCCGTTACTTAATGCACGTAATTCTTCAGATACAGCTTCCATCATTGCTACAATACGTACATCAAAATATGTAAGAAAAGTGTACTTTACAATTAGATATAATAACATGTTATACTGCCAGCGTGCTGTTACGTATAATTATGTATAATAAATGTATATATATATATTTTTTTTAAATTTGTGTGTGTGTGTTTGTATATGTGTGTATACGTATATTAATGTTTATTCATCTTCATCAGTACAGTTTATATTCCTTTATAATATAATATTTTATTATTTATGTTGTAATATTGTTAAATATGAGATAAATTACTTTTGATTGCGCTTTTCGAAGGGCAATAGGTTGTTCCATAAGGGCATCCAAAAAATCCTAGTATTGATGAAATTGCTACGATATGACCGTGATTTTTTTCTATCATACTTGGCAAGAATGCTCGTAATGTCTGAAAATAGTTCCTTTGTAAATAGATCGGAAGAGCACAC
>NW_012073418.1:0-471 GCF_000956235.1 Wasmannia auropunctata
GACGTGTGCTCTTCCGATCTTCTAGTTTATCACTTTTCCTTTTTTCAATTTTTGAATATTTTTTATAAATAAGGTTTTTTGAGGTTTTTATAATAATGAGGTACTTGGTTAATTTTATTAATTTCACGACTATTTTTGATCAACACATTTTTTTAAGTACTTGGCGTATATTCTTTCTTTTTTTAAAAAGATTTTTTATGGGTATATGTATCACAAAAATTATATGTTATATAAAATTATATATACTGTTTGTATGTGTATACGATACAATACAAACAGATATAATACAGTACAAACATGCTAAAATAATAAAAGAACAAGCTTATTTTTATGTTTAACAAACTTACAAACAAACACGGCTAAATTAAATTAAAGTCTTATTTCTAATAAAATAATAAAATGTAAAAAAAACATTTTATGTTATATTTCAGATATAAATAAATACACTTCTCAACAAAATTAAAGCATCAA
>NW_012073418.1:7969-8744 GCF_000956235.1 Wasmannia auropunctata
GTCACGTATCTTTCCGGCCGAAAGGTATTATCTTATTTTCCTTTTTTTTTACCGTTTATTATTACCGTTCCAAACGGCCAATAAACCTTGTTATCATTTTGTTACTAACTCGGAGTACGAATTCTTTCGCCCGCCCTGCGCCATCCCTTCGCCCTTTTAGCCTCGCCCTGCCCCTCTGCCGTTAGATAGAGCCGGCCGGCCCTCGTGCGATCGACCTCGGGAGCGGCGATTGAAAGTCGAGTGTTGTCGCGCTCAAAGATTTCATTCGCGCTATTGCGCAATCACTCCGTTTCGCGAGTGACGTGACCCCGAGCACGTCTGGCGCCCAGATTCGCGTCGCCGCTCCTCGTCGGTCGCCGGAGGGACGCTTTTCCGGAGGGCTGTCACCTTCCCTCCCCGAAATCGAATGCGATTCCCATCTCTTGTTTGATCCGTGCTCACGCGAGTTAGTTATTTCACGGGAGCACGTGACAATATATAAAATTACTCTTAGTCTTATAGTTTCCTTCTGCAAGAATTTACAGTGCGATTCATTTTTTGAATCGAGTATTCATAATAAACAACATATATTATTATATATTGTTTATGGATTTATGACAATGTACTATATAATGGTAAGTATTTACAGTACATTTATTATTTCAATTAAAATTATATTTAAAATCAAGTTATTATTTATGTTAGTTATGATTTTAAATAATGACAAGATAGAGAATGGGCCCCTCCAACGCCCATTCCCGTGAGACGCAGCCAAACATTTTTGTCGCCTCTCCGA
>NW_012073419.1:0-449 GCF_000956235.1 Wasmannia auropunctata
TTTATCTTTAATTTGCTTTTTTACTGAGCGTTGTACGATTTTTTTTTACCAAGTTATTCAACATTGAAGCAAAAAGGACTATTTTTGCTTGCAAAGAATATTTTTGTATGCAGCATTTCTTTGAAGAATATCATAATTGAGAACATTTTGTTATAGGAATTATATAAGTATTAATATAGTAAGATCAACTAGTTTTAAATATTTCTGATAAGAATATTATTACTAATATTAAAAATAAATATTTATAATAAATGTGCTTATACATTATAGGAAACATCGAAACATATTGCGTGATAGCTCATCTTGATAACATGGAAATATCAAAATTGATGCAAATGCTATCACATGGAATAACTATCCCTTATTCGTAACAATTATAATTTGTTATCATAAACTGTTATACAGAAAATTATAAAAGATCGGAAGAGCACACGTCTGAACTCCAGTCA
>NW_012073420.1:0-402 GCF_000956235.1 Wasmannia auropunctata
GAGTGCTACTTAGTGAAGTACGAATACGAAAATGAAACGATTACTGAGTAGAAAGTAAAAAAATATAAATCTATTTTGTCAGCACTGTTACGATAAATCAATTAGCAATTAAGTCGGTGCGAGGAATTATGATAGAAGCACAATAAACTGAAACCTAACTTCAACCTAAAAACAATAAGAACTGTACAATTCTTGGAATTTGTCAAAAGACTATCGCTGACGCAAAGATAAGGAAATGATAACAAATGAGGACACCCGCGATTCAAGGATGCGAATGCATAACTGAATGACGATCATCGCAAATGGGGATTTATCGGTTCCGAGGATCTGGGCCCTAGGGAATGCGCACGAAAGAATGTTAAAGGATGATGTGGATGAGCGGCATTATTACAAATTATATAG
>NW_012073421.1:0-444 GCF_000956235.1 Wasmannia auropunctata
ACATACAGAACTCTTGGTGCTCATTTTTGGTGTGCATCTATCGCGCAGCTGATCGCCGGCGATAACCTCCCCCACCACTATGGGTACAACCTTGATGTGGTGGGGTGGCTATTATTTTTAAGCACATCTTGCAAATAAATTTTATGTTTGTTTGTTATAGTATCGCCTACCCAATCCTGAGAGGAGGAGAAGGCCTGGGAGAGGCATCGGGCATCGGCGTCAAAAACCTTGGGGTAAATATAATTTTTTATTTATATGAAATAATGTGAAATGTTAATTATTTTAAGCACATCTTTCAAATGAATTTTATGTCTGTTACAGTATTGCCTACCCAATCTTGAGAGGAGGAGGAGGTCTGGGAAAGGCATCGGGCATCGGCGGAGCAACCTTGGGGTAAATATAACTTTTATCCATATAAAATAGATTTTTCGCATTTATTCGCAT
>NW_012073422.1:0-612 GCF_000956235.1 Wasmannia auropunctata
AAATAAATATTTAGAAAATATTAAATAAACGTTTAAAAAATGTATACTGAAATCATTATTTTAAATGTAAAATTAACGTTAAATAAATATTTAAAAAATATTAAATAAACGTTTAAAAAATGTATACTGAAATCATTATTTTAAATGTAAAATTAATGTTATATAAATATTTAAAAAATATTAAATAAACATTTAATAAATGTAAACTCAAATCATTATTTTTAATGTAAAATTAACATTAAATAAATATTTAAAAAATATTAAATAAACGTTTAAAAAATGTATAATGAAATCATTATTTTAAATGTAAAATTAACGTTAAATAAATATTTAAAAAATATTAAATAAACATTTAATAAATGTATACTCAAATCATTATTTTAAATGTAAAATTAACATTAAATAAATATTTTAAAAATATTAAATCCCATAAAAAATCTTTTTAAAAAAAGAAAGAATATACGCCAAGTACCTAAAAAAATGTGTTGATCAAAAATAGTCGTGAAATCAATAAAATTAACCAAGTATCTCATTATTAAAAAAACCTCAAAAAAGCTTATTTATGAAAAATATTCAAAAATTGAAAAACGGAAAAGTGATAAACTAGATTAT
>NW_012073422.1:8011-8489 GCF_000956235.1 Wasmannia auropunctata
GAACAAGTCTATATTTCCATCTAAATCTAATTCCATATTCTCTAAGTCTATGTCTAGCATCTGAAATTGAAAAAAATGTACATATGTATAATAATATATTAAATAGAATTTAAATTTAAGAAATATATGTAAATATTACAAATACTTACTTTTTGTTCTTGCGTCATTTTGATGAGCAGCAATTACTGACACTTTGACACGACGTGATATTAACTCGTTATGACAATTAGTAATCGATTTCGACATACATATATATCGAAATCAATAATTTTAACAAGATGATTTTGTGAAAACTCGCCTGAAAAGGACAAACCGCTTTGCGTGTATATGTGTATACGTGTGACTGAAAAATGTCACTTTTGATTGATAAAGTGACACTTTTCACGAACTCGATCTCAAGATCTCAGTATTGACTGCATCAATTTTATTCGCAATGGTCGTAATCGAAAGTTTGAATCGACATTATATCAGAAAATGT
>NW_012073423.1:0-376 GCF_000956235.1 Wasmannia auropunctata
ACACACACACGCACACACGCAGGCACGCGCGCGCGCGCGCACACACACACACACATACACACGCACACACGCGCGCGCGCACACACACACACACACACACACCCGCACACGCACGCGCGCACACACGCACACACATACACACACGTACACACACGCGCACACACGCGCGCGCACACACACGCACACGCACACACACACGCACACATCAATTACCTTGTAAAGTTTCGATGACTTCTGTAGCTTCGTGAGAAAGGCGGAATTTCCATTTCGATGAACCATGTACAGTTCCAAATAAACATTTATTTTAATAAATTTTTGTTAATTTTAATGCAGATGTTATCACTGACACGGATCAGATTATTATTTAATTAATTCT
>NW_012073424.1:0-309 GCF_000956235.1 Wasmannia auropunctata
GATGTGTATAAGAGACAGGATGAGGGTTCTAAAAAAGAGACGACAAAATTGTTAAAGAGACGAGAGAGCAAAAAAACAAATGAAAAAGCTGTAAAAAAGATGAAAGAGCCGTGAAAGAGATAAAAAAGCCGTGAGAAACGAGAGAGCTATAAGAGAGACAATAGTCGCGAGAGAGGCGAGATGACACCTAGACTTTTAGTTTCTCGACGGCGAATACGTAGACACTCATTTCCTTGACAGCGAAGGCCTAGATGACTCCTAGACATTTACTTCATCGACAGCAAAGACCTAGACAACATCAAACACTTA
>NW_012073425.1:0-867 GCF_000956235.1 Wasmannia auropunctata
TAGTTGGAACTGCTAATTCTATCTCTGATGGATTAATATGTGATACGTATGGCATTGTATGAGTAGAAGTAGTTGGAAGTGTCTGTACATTCTGAATAGAAGTGTTTGGAAATTTCTGTAAATTTTAAATACAAGTTGTTAGGAACCTTCAAGTAAGAGATAGAACATAATATGATTCGTACTGTACGAGTATGTGCGGCCATTGGCTGCCGCCATTAATGACATACTTTCAATTTCATTAATGCTGACATTAAAGCTGACTAATGAGTGAATTCAGTGAGCTGTATACATACTGGTACGGTCAAACTGTACGAAAGAGACAACTTATAGTATCCTTTTAATTACAGCGGTTTATCTTTTAATTACAGCTAAAGAGTCTTAGGAATTCTCAAGGGATCGACCAAACCGCTGCCAATAGAGGGATATTTTATCTAATTGTTTCACTCTCGCACAGTTTGGCTGCCACTTCAAGACTCACTCCAGTATGTATCGAGCTCAATAATCAAATCAGAAATATTCCATTAAGGACGGCAGCCAATCCAATTTTATATGATTGATGCTTGATCCTTTATTTCTAAATAGCCTATATAGGAGAATGGCATAACTGAGCGTGTGAATCACAGAATTGATCACAGTAATTCTTACTCTTAGGAGCATATAGGATCTATGATTAGCGAGAGTAAATTCATGTTCAGATTCACGTAATCAATTGGTACCTCATATCGATTGTTAGCGCCTCTCTTCTTCATAAATTCTCTATCCGATTTCTTACCTGAGATTCTCTAGAAGTGATTGGAAGTGTCTGTAAACTCTGAATAGAAGTGGATGTAAGCGTCTGTAAATTCTGAATAGAAGCTGTCTCTTATA
>NW_012073426.1:0-595 GCF_000956235.1 Wasmannia auropunctata
TAATTTTAAATCCATTTTTAATTTTGTAATTTCTGTTTCTAGATTCATATATAATCAAAAACCTTGAAAACTTCATAGTAATCAATTCAAGCCAATTTCTGAAGTTTTCGCATTTTAATCAAAGATACTGTAAGATTCGTGAGTTTTGTGGTTTTTAGACGCTATATTTAAGTCAACATATTGAATTTTTCAAAAAGCCACGTTCTATTCGAAACTGCATAAATATATTTTGAGACCTTAAACGTTTTTTTCTATTGCGTCAATTTTTGGAAGAAGTGGTGGCTCGCTTAACGCGAAACGTCCCATATAAGGGTGATCCATTTTAACCGCCCCAGGCGAATAACTCGAAAACTATGACAGATACAAAAAAATGTTTCAAACGAAAATTGTTTGACTTCAAGAGGGACATAAAATGGTAGCATTGGTTTGACCTTAGGTGGCGTTGTCAACGTCAAGGAATAGTATATTACGTCCCAAGGCCAGAAAGTTGGATTTCCTGGCGTATGTGATATGATGGCCGAGGCGAAGCCGAGGCCATCATATCACATATGTCAGGGCATCCAACCTTATGGCCGTGGGTCGTATACTATTTTTC
>NW_012073427.1:0-357 GCF_000956235.1 Wasmannia auropunctata
CATGCAGAAGAGTTCCCTATAAACTCAAAAATCAATTGAAAACAGAACTTCAAAAAATGGAAGACATGGGTATAATGGAGAAGGTGCATGTTCCAACCGATTGGGTAAATGCTTGTTTTAGTCACTAAAAAAGACGGTAGTTTGAGAATTTGTTTAGATCCACATTACTTAAATCAAGCAATACAAAGAGAATATCATTCAAGAGAATATTCCAACATTCGAAGATTTGTGTTCTAAAATGGCTGGAGCTAACATATTTAGCACGTTAGATGCAGATAGAGCATTTTGGCAAGTTAAACTTACTGATAACAGTTCTAAACTAACTACTTTCAATACGCAGATCGGAAGAGCACACGT
>NW_012073428.1:0-841 GCF_000956235.1 Wasmannia auropunctata
TAAAGATTTAATATTTTAAATAATATTTAAATGATTTAATATTTAAATTGAAATACGCGTAGGTAGGCAAATTATTAGGAAAAAATATGGATAGGTAGGAATACGGATAGATAGGAATACGGGTAGGTAGGAATATAGCACTGTTAAATTTATGGTGTCAAACTGAAGCTTATTTAAGTCCCCAGTGCTCTTACTTAATAAATAGTTCTTTTCTACTAAAACAAGTTAAATAATTTAAAACATTTCAAATTTAACTCAAATTTAAGTTAAATTCCATTTTTCTATTTAAAAATAACTATATTGCTTTAGTTAAAAATAACTATTTATTAAGTAAGAGCAGTGGCGAATTAAATAAGGCTCAGTTTTACATTATATAGATTTAACAGTGAAGAGGGAGTTTTTAGGACCGGTAGGCTATGTCGGATAGTATCTTCGGCGATGTACCCGACATAGAATCCGCCTCGCCTACGGAACCGGGCCGTAGGTGTCTAACCCTCATGGTGGAATGAGGACAAATCGCTCCATGAGGGGCTTGTGAAGATTTTAAAGACATAATTTGATAATTATAAATATCGCGAACAAAATAAAAATCTTATCAATTTAAATATAACAATAATAAATGTAATTACATTAAATAATAAATATTTTAATATTTAATGTTTAATATTTAATAATAATAAATATATAATTATTTTTTATTATTATTATATATTTAACAATTTTTTGTTTTTGTTTCTTAATATTGTCTTTTTATAGATACTTTGTACTTAATATAAATATGTTTAACATTTGTAAAGTAAACAACAAAAAACATAAAACAAGCACAGATCGGAAGAGCACA
>NW_012073429.1:0-382 GCF_000956235.1 Wasmannia auropunctata
TGAACAGAAAAGTCCTCTATTATTTTGCAAAATTCGCAATCGTTAACGAGATATTAATTTTTGAAGATTGGCGAATAAACGCGAATCCGTCCGGTCCACCGCTGAATACCAGCGGTAGAGCGGTCGTGCCAGTCGTATCTCGCCCAAGGTACAGAGGAGCCAGCTAAGAATGCGTGAGCACATAAAAAGAGACAGAAAACGGGACGCCCATCTGCATCTTTGTTCAATCGCGCATGCGCAATTGGTTTTCACGATTGAGTGGGGAGATCTCTTTGACGAGAGATGAGGAAAAGAAAGCAAATATTTGTATTAATAACAATATACATTCTATAGAGTATTTTTATTTGCATAAACGTTAATAGATCGGAAGAGCACACGTCTG
>NW_012073430.1:0-460 GCF_000956235.1 Wasmannia auropunctata
TGCCGACAGTATTCCAACTTTCAAGCTTCATAACTCAGGATTTATTTCATAAAAAAATATTTTATTTATGTGTTTTGGAAAGTTCTCGAGGCGTGCTATAAAAATATGTAATAAAAAATTGAGAGTTCCATTTAAAAAATTCAAAGTGACCTTGTTCTGACCTTGACGACGCCACTCAGGGTCAAACCAATGTTATCATCTTATGTCCCCCTCGAAGTCCGAAAACTTTTGTTTAAACAATTTTGTTGTATAGCGCTTACTTTAGGAGATATTTGGGTGAATCGATTAAAATGGCCCACCCTATATACATATTGTATATATTGTATATACAGGATGTCTCATATTCAATGGTACAGCGCTTGTGGGCAGGTAGTGTGGACCAAACTGAACAAAAAAGTTCTTTACCATTTTGCGATCTTCGCAATAGTTTTCGAGTTATTAATATATAAAGCACGTCGAA
>NW_012073431.1:0-371 GCF_000956235.1 Wasmannia auropunctata
ATTGTACAAAGTATCATTAGCTTAGTATTTGGGTACAAGTCTGTTGTTCTAGGGATCTCAGGTTCGAATCTCAATGTTTTCAAAAATTAATACATTGCGTATAAATTGTAATTAATAAAATGCGGAATAGCTCACAAATTACACTCTAAAAATAACATGTAATAATAAAATTTTAAAAAATAAATTTTTTTTTCAATAATATATTTCTCGATATTACAGCCCATATCCATATTCAAATATTACTGCCTAAATATTATTGGCAATAATATTTAGGCAGTAATACATTTCGGCAGTAGTGCGAAAAAATCACACACAGCAGTAATACTTCTGTGTAATTGTCAGTACTACGTCTATGTGATTTCCAATAATAT
>NW_012073432.1:0-577 GCF_000956235.1 Wasmannia auropunctata
TTCTCAGTGCAAACACTTTTACTTAAAATAAAAAAATTTTACTTGCTTCAAGAAAATTATTTTTTTGAGGGGTACCTGAAACATATTTATTTGTTTCAAGTAATTTTTTTTCTCAGTGTACAGTCAAATCTCGATAACTCGAAAATCTCTATAAGACGAAAATTTTGTATATTATCTTCCGCTCAATGCAAAAAACTTCTATAAATTGAAATGAAGCCTACCTTAACTCGAATTATTTGTCAGATATTTAGATATATTATTTTATCTCTGCAACTCGAATTTAAAGTAATCACACCTCTACAATTAGTCGAAGTTCACCTCTATAAGTCGAACTTCTATTGTCGCTGCCTCTATAATTCAAAGTTGTAGCTATATGTGTAACCATGAGTAACAGCCTGGTATTTTATTTATGATTACATTTATGTATGCAATAAACAATTCACTATCCAATATTGCATTTTTTTTCTTTAAAAGTCATTATGATCGGAAAATTATAAACTCTCGTACAAAGCCTTCGTAAGTAGAATTTATATGTTAACCTTCTTTTACTCGAATTTCGAGATCGAAAGAGCACACG
>NW_012073433.1:0-828 GCF_000956235.1 Wasmannia auropunctata
TTGCCAGCCCGCTCAGAGATGTGTATAAGAGACAGAATTATTCTGCATATAAAAGTATTGAGATAAAGTTATCGAAAAATCAATATTTTACGAGATATTTTATACTTTCTCATGCCATATTTCAATATATAATATGAAATATCTCGTAAACTATTGATTTCTTGATAATAGTACCTAATATTTTTAGGCACAAAATAACGAGATGAATCGATTGGTCTAAAGAAAACACACAGTTGCTTTAAAAAAAAAATGTAATTTGCTAGAAATGCATAAACTTAAGGTAGTACATTCGCGACAATACCATCCAAAAGTTAGGTCTCATCGCACGCTCGGTGGCGATATTCCCATTGCCGCCAGTGAGAAAAAACATTTGGTTGTGCCTATCTATAAACCGCACGCACACGCAGAAAAAAAATTAATTCAGACAGACGCAGACTAACGCAGCTCGACTGGCCGCCTTCTTCACTCGCCTCCATATGTCAATAAAAATCGAAAATTATATTTTTTTAAAGACTCTATTTTCCAAACTAAATGGTAAAAAATTATGAATTTTTTTCATAATATCCGTTTCATATCCCTTCATCACATACTCGTTTTTTATTAAAATCTCAATGCTAGTTTAGGCTCTACAAAAATAAACGCGACAGTTTTATCAACTTTGTATAGGCGACACGTATAAAAAATGCAATTTTTAATTGCTTATATCTCAGTACTGAGATGGTCAATCTCATTCTAATTGCACAAGCGTGTCAACGACTTCTAGTACAACATATAGTTTCAATTTCAAGAAATTCTCAATATTTTGAATTTGCGAGTGTACTACCTTAA
>NW_012073434.1:0-874 GCF_000956235.1 Wasmannia auropunctata
GACGTGTGCTCTTCCGATCTGAACTACGCGCGTAATCTCATATAAGAACCTCACATAAGAACGTATCTTGACGCGACAGTCGCTCGCATTGTGAATGCGCCTTGGCGGATAAGTCTGAATAAGAAGACTGTCTGAATAAGAAGACAAAAACTGGAGTCGCTAAAGTGGCATTTTCGTAGATTTTCGTAGACTCAATGACGAGATTGACAATCTCGGGATTGACTGCACCGATTTCATTCGGACTGGTCTCAATCGAAAGCTCGTATCGACATTATATAGCGAAAGTGTCATTAGATTTTTCATTAGAACTTTCGTATCCGAGATATTGAAATCGTAAATCTGACAAGGCAAAACTTTGAGATAAAGCTAGCGGTAGCGCTTCGACAGTGCCAGTGCCGTATACTCACAAGTCATCACCCGACTTTTATTTTATATACTTGGCGTCGCGCCGCTACCGCAGCGCTTGATCCCATATTTCGTCTCGTAGAAACAATATCTTGCAATGCCTTTTACTGATCCATGTTTTACGAAGTTGCCAAATCTTTTACAAAGCCAGATTTTACCATTTGATCCTTAAAATAATATCCCAGTAAACATCGAGATCTTGTAGAAATCTAAAAGATATCTTTTTAAAGATGTCTTCGAGAAATATCTAAAAGATATCTATAAGTTGTCTAAAAGACGTCAAAAAAGATTTTGTTCAAGATATCTTTGTAGAATTTCTAAAAGATATCCATAGACATCTAAAAGACATCTTTAAAGATATCTTTAAAGTATTCGTAATAGACATATTAAAGTTATCTAAAAGATGTCTACAAACATTTTGTTGAAGATGTCTTTATAGAATTTCTAAAAGATATCTAACAGATATTTG
>NW_012073435.1:0-513 GCF_000956235.1 Wasmannia auropunctata
GAGAAGATTATTGGTATTTACCACTAACCTTATAATGTAATCTTACATTATAAATGTTGTTAAAACATTAATGGAATTTTATGTCAATATTTCAGCAACCTTACAAATTAACCTTACATTAAAATATTGTTGAAAGGTTAATGGATCTTCTTTCAAAATTGCAACACTTATTACTCGCATAAGTTTTAAATAGCGGCGACATATACTTGCATGAATTTAATATTATAAAATTATGCTGTGTCGGCGCGACATACAACATAATATGATATTCAATAGAAGAACAACTTTCCGAAGGAAAATTGACTTCTCTTTTATGCAAAAATTGTAACTTTATATTTATTTATAAGTATATAATATGTCTTAACTATACATATTTCATCTTTCTGATAACATCTATTATACTGACATACTATTGGTATACATCCAGTATCATTCAGTATTCATGGATCATCACAAAGCAACAGTTCGCGAACAATCACAAAGGTTAAGCAACGTTCGAGAAGGTATATGGCT
>NW_012073436.1:0-778 GCF_000956235.1 Wasmannia auropunctata
CTGTCCCACATATGTGGCGTCGCAATCATTACAACTAATTCTATACACTGCATTATTATTAGAATCAGTAGAGATCTTGTCTTTATGTCTCTTTATAAGTTTATTCAGCTTATTGAGACATCTGAACCCAACTAAAAACTCTAGTTAATTTTATTTAAAATTGCATTTTTATAGTTACCATCCGTGTTTGATTATTAGTAAAGATGATAACAATAGAAGAAAAATTATATAATTCTGCGGCAATATTGTACATGATGTGGCGATCGTGGCGCGAAGAGCTGAAGCACGTCGGCTTTCTGTGCCAAAAACTCAGATTCAAAGCCACTCAGAACAACGTAACTCTAAATCAATTTTAATCGATTAATTAAGATGTAATATAAAATGCGAGCCAAGTTTTTGCTTCACTCTGATACCATTGGTCATTTTAGTAACTTATTTAAGCCTGTTTTATAAAATTGAAAATTATTTGAAAAGGCAATGGCATTAAACTTTTGCTGTATATACTTTGGGATGGTTTAAACGGTTTATTAAAGAAATATATATGATTTGGAATAAAATAGTTTTGTCTCTATGTCTCTATGTCTAAATATACTTGGCAATTTGTATGATCTCATATTTGTTTTTTAACAAATTCAATTTGTTAAAAAAGTATTTTTGGTTTGAGAAAGATGTAACGTACGATATTTTTTTATATACTTGACGTAAACATTTTTCTTTTTTTTAAAAAGAGTTTTTGTTAGATTATTTATAATAAAACGCAATGTGATAATAACAAAAT
>NW_012073437.1:0-597 GCF_000956235.1 Wasmannia auropunctata
TAATCTAGGACTCTAGGTGTGCCGTATAAAACTTTTGGCCAGATTGTACTAGAAAGAGACACAGATACCACTTAGGAGCCTCTTTGTCGGATCACACTCTAGCGCCCGTGCGCGTTCCAGTATTATTATATTTCAGTGGATTATACATATATATAGAGTAGAAGAGGCATAGCGGCCTCTTTGAGTGGAAACGTGAGCTAATAGAAAGAGAAAGAAAAAGGTACAGCGAAGGGTACATACATATCCATCTTTTATCTTTTTCTCGCATGCGCGATTGAACAAAGATGCCGTTTTCTGTCTCCTTTTATGTGTTCACGCATTCTTAGCTGGCTCCTCTACACCTTGCTTATAAGCATTATTTGTCCTTGTTTAATATTTGATAAACAACAAGGATGAAATGATATTGTGAGCGCTGTAAGCGCCAAAACGAACGCAGCTTATGTATAAATAAGGTGCCTTTTCATACTCAGCACGCAGCAGCAGCAAAATGTCACGTGATTCAAATTTTTCAGAATCGTTTCCACCGCATTTGTTGCGCATGAAAAGGAATTTTGCAGCAATTCATATTGAAATTTAACCTTAATTTATAATATAATA
>NW_012073438.1:0-684 GCF_000956235.1 Wasmannia auropunctata
TCAATGTCGATTATTTATTCGTCGATTGAAAACTCACTCGAGGAAAGAAACACGCGCACTATTTACTAACACACGACGATTTACTGACACACGAGGCGTTCACTCGACGATAGCAAGCAGTCGACTGATTTTATTTTATGGTTATGTTTACAGCGCTGCAGTCGAAACGCGACATGTGATTAGTTGAAGTCAGTCGACTGCTTGCTATTGTCGAGTGAACGTTTCGTGTGTCAGTAAATTGTCGCGTGTTTCTTTCTTCGAGTGATTTTTCAGTCGACGAATAATTAATCGACACGAATTGATATTAATTAAAAGATGATATTAAAATCAGTCGACTCTTTGCTATCGTCAAGTGAACGGGTCGTGTGTTAATAAATCGCCGTGTATTAGTAAATTGCGCGTGTATTTTTATTCGAGTGATTTTTCAGTCAACGAATAATTAATCGACACGGATTGATAATAATTAAGTGATAAAATCAATATTAAAATCAGTCGACTACTTGCTATCGTCGAGTGAACGGGTCGTGTTTCTCTCTTCGTGTGATTTTTCAGTGGACGGATAATTAATCGACAGTGATTGTAAAGTACGTAACAGATATTAATTAGTAGATACATTAATAGATTTCTTGTGATTTCTTCAAATGAATAGTTTGTATATGAATCGAATGTAAAATGTTGAAGTGA
>NW_012073439.1:0-329 GCF_000956235.1 Wasmannia auropunctata
GGAAGGCACCTTTACGGCCGATAAACAACCCCTAGTGCCGATTAAAATTTTCTAACAGCGCCAAAAATGATTTGTAACATTTGCGCTTTGGCACACAAATACATATTCATGCCGAGAGCTTGTGAAAAAAGGCCGATTGGGCTGATGTTTCGGAAGGCACCCTTACGGCCGGTAAACTACCCCTAATGTCAATTAAAAATTTCTAATAGCGCCAATAATGATTTGTAAGGTTTATTGTATTTGGAGAGAAACTTTGTCCAGGTGGCATTTTTTATGGAAAGCGGACGACTTCCTCTACAACGTACCATAGGTCATTGTCCGTAACATTC
>NW_012073440.1:0-354 GCF_000956235.1 Wasmannia auropunctata
CATTGAAGCAAAAAGGACTATTTTTACTTTAATGTTGAATAACATGGTAAAAAAAAATCGTACAACGCTCAACAAAAACACAAATTAAAGGTAAAGATTCACTCTTTCGAAAGCTGTAAACTGCATTTGCATGCGATTTTTAATTCGCGCCATGGAACTTGTCAAAGTTCGTAAGAAATTTTGAGATTCGTCGGGTCTCCTTTTCTCCGTGTAATTCCACGAAAGATCAGTAGGATCGTTTTCTAAAGTACCGATTTGGAAAATAGAGATTTCAAGCTGTAAAATGCTTTTCTGAACATCTCGATATGATCATTTTTGACGAAGTTACACTCTTGAATTTTGGCTATTTTTGGA
>NW_012073441.1:0-1065 GCF_000956235.1 Wasmannia auropunctata
ACGTGTGCTCTTCCGATCTGCTTAGCTAAAGTAAAGACAGCAAAAATTGCGTCTGGCAGTAAGTGCCGAATTTTTCAAGAGATGGCACTTTAATAAATTAGATATAAGGACATTCTACGTATTTGAGTGAGACCAAAAGATATTGTTCATTTAGAGATACCACTGACACTGAAGAGTCTGCTTTATCGACTTCGTACAAATTTGGCCGACCTTTCAGCATCTCTGCCGAAAATGTTCGATTAAAACCGATTATAAAAAATCCGAATCGATCGGGATTTCTGCACCGAAAATACGGTATCAAAAAGGATTAAAATCATTCAAATCGGATATGATTCACTTTAGATTAGTATCAGGTGATAGGAATCTATGTCAATCCAAACTTCGACGATTGCTCGTACAAAAAAAGCAATCGATCCAAAATTTACTGATTGATATATAAATGTATCATGTCAAAATTAATTATATAGTTCAACTAATAATAAAATTTTATATATATTTTATTATTTTAAATGTAATATAGAATTAATCGAACCAATAACAAGAAAAAATTTTCGAAACTAAACTCGAATTTATGACGAATGTAAGGATTAATTCAACGTCATTTCAATGCACGGATATTATTTCAGGACACAAATTTCAATCAAAATGAATTACTTTTTTTTAATCGGTTTAATCGTTTTTTTCAACTAACGGTCACCCATCCAAGCCACGACTGCCGTCAACGCTGCTTGACTTCTGCGATTGAGAACTGCAGACACTTCGTGATGATCCACGATTACTTGATATTAATAAATACATATCCGTGATAGTTCCGATCAATAAAGTTATCAAAAAGATAAAAATATATTTTTTATAAATGTTAACATACAATAACATGATAGATAGTCGAAATAACGACAATAAAATACAAATAAGTACAACGCAACAATGTAAAATACTGGATCAAGAGAAGCAATAGCGTTTCATACAAATGTATGCAAAAAAATTAAAACAAATTACTATTATACTGATCACAGACAAAATTGGATTTTTATTGCATTCAAACCGATTTAGTTTATATCCTAC
>NW_012073442.1:0-316 GCF_000956235.1 Wasmannia auropunctata
CAAATCTATTTTGCAATATTCTGCAGATGTATAACTATGAATTGTTTTTATCGTGATAAATGTATATTATATAATTATTACATAATTATTATACCTTTTATATTTTTATTTTCCGTGAGAAACCCAAGAAGAAATATAATCTTTTGTGATACGTAAACGTGTTTGTATATATTTAATGTACGATAACTGAAATGTTTTTTTCTACAAAAATAGTAGGAATTAGTACCAAAAGATTTTTCTGCAGTACTGTAATAAAATATAAAATACAAATAAGAATTTCAAATAATAACTTATTTTTATAAGCTAAAAATTAAAT
>NW_012073443.1:0-313 GCF_000956235.1 Wasmannia auropunctata
ACTTTTATCTTTTTGATTTCTATTTGATTACATTTCAATTATCTGATAAATAAATAAATAGCTGTATGTCTGCTTGTATAAGCTAATTAATAATTTTTTGTAATAAAAAAATAAGCAAAATACAAACTAAATAAAATGTGATTAGACGAACCGCGAATATTTAAATTAAATAAAAATGCGCAGAGTTATCTAAACTATAACTGTTCTATAACGAATTAAGATTCTTAGAAGTAATAATATCCCAGATAGCATAAAGTTTAAAATTGATGCATAAGATGTCTTTAAGACGCCTTTTAGATGTCTTTTAGACACT
>NW_012073444.1:0-814 GCF_000956235.1 Wasmannia auropunctata
GAGATGTGTATAAGAGACAGATACAGAATCGTTCCTGGCATGAAAATGTAGAAAAAGGTTTATTCTACTATATTAATATAGTTTAATCATAATAAATAGTTGTTTAAAAACAGGAATGTCTAAATTGTGAAAACTGTGCCAACAAGCCTCGATCTCTCCTAAAGCTTTAATCTTATTTAATCTTATTTATAAATTTTCTTTTATAGTTGTATTCACTTTCAACACGCTATTTATATCGGAAGAAATTACTTGCTTTTTTACAACGCAAAAGTACCAATTTAATTGATAAAACACGAACTCGTTAGCGTTAGGTTTGGATGACTCGATTTCTTTTTTTGTCATAATTAAGAAAAAATATGAGGAATACAAGGATCATTTCATTCAATTGATAAACTTGCGATTAGATTAATTGCCACGGGCTGTACAATATGCAACCGCTTGTAACGATATCTTTGTAATCTTTATGTGAGAATTCGCATCTTTGAAGCTTGGAGCGTGCTCTAAGATTAACCAATCTACGTCGATGACAATTCGTAATTAAGGAAACCCGATTTGCAACTTGATAAGACGTATGTGATTCTGGACGCTCGTCGACAGTCCAACATTGAAGTCTTGACATTCTTTCAGCTTGAGCAATCGCGCTTTAAGAATCTCCATTTGAGCGCTGATATGTATATGGAATGTGTTTGTCGCCACGTGCTGGGCTAACGATACATATTTTTACGAACTCAACTTCCCCCTTCCCTTTTGCTACATGTGAGAGCGAATACCGAGGAGGTGCTCCGGGCACTTCTCGAACCGACTTACTAGCAAG
>NW_012073445.1:0-424 GCF_000956235.1 Wasmannia auropunctata
TGCTCTTCCGATCTCTCCTTTTCTTACTACTATAGTGATATACATCTTATATATGTAGATATATATCCGAATATTTCTTTCACAAATGGACAAGGCTAGATGAAAATACTATCGCCGATCAAATATTTACCTTTATGGAAAATTTTTCTCTTCGTCTTTCTTTTACTTCTCATCTTCACTGTCCTCATCATTATTCACGCTGATAAGGCTCTCAGATGAGCTATAATCGTTGTCGTCTGGACAAGCTTCGTCATTGATATTGCTGTGTCAAAATTAATAAATATCAACATTAATAAACAAATATAATAAATGTAATTTAATGACTTTTGATAAATCTTTAATTCATGTGCATGCCGTACATAGCCAAATATGCAATAAAAATCTTGCATAATACTAAAATATATATTTACTTTCTTGCACGAAA
>NW_012073446.1:0-645 GCF_000956235.1 Wasmannia auropunctata
AATCTACAATTATGTTTTAAACGACGATCACCCATCCAAGCTACGACTGCGGTCAACGCTGCTTAACTTCTGTGATCGGGAACTGCAGACACTTCGTGATGATCCATGATTACTTGATGTTAATGAATACATATTGGTGATAGATCAAATCAAGTTATGAAAAAGATAAATATCCATTTTTTTATAAATGTTAACATAAAATAACATGATCGATAATCAAAATAAAATACAAATAAGCACAACATAATATAAAACTATATTGTATTAAGAAACGATTAACGTCTAATACCAAATGTATGCAAAAATTTTTTTTCCAACATTTTTATAAAAAATTCATCCAAACAATAATTATCAGTAGACACGGTATAGTGTCTCGGTGTCAAGTATGACACTGAGACCGCCCCGTGGATACTTTACGCCAGTCGGCGAGTTGCGAGCATCTGAGATTTTTGGATCTCAATAACGACTGAACCGATCAATTGACAATTTCTAAGTATGCTCAATCGATAGCTTGAGTTTGAATTATATAATAAAAGTGTTTTTATTTTCCTTCTACGTGCCTTACGAGCGGAGATATAAATCTTCAAATTCCGATTTTTGAAATTTTATTTTAAGACGTTATTATTATCGTCGTCGTTTTTGTAC
>NW_012073447.1:0-513 GCF_000956235.1 Wasmannia auropunctata
TTCAGACGTGTGCTCTTCCGATCTTTTTAATTTTATATTTACAACTTTATATATTTTTAATTTATATATATAATAAATATTAATTTAGTTTATATAAAATTATATAAATATACAATTCAACTATGTAAATATGTCATTGTACAAACAATTAAAGTTAATAACTAAATAACAATAACAATAAAATAAAATAAATAAATATAACAATAATAATAATAGTAACAACAACATTAATAATTAAGCAATATAATTTTAAATAATAATTTTTCATATTTTTAACAGTAATAGAAGCATTCATTAAAACAAATTTTGCTACAATATTTAGTTCGAAATTAAATAAAAACATAGGATGCGGATCTATAACAGATGGAACGTATAAAATGGAAGTACACATAATCAATTTTAATAACGAAGAATATTCAAAATTAAAACTTAATAAAGGGGATAAAATAGACATTACAGGAACAATGCAAGATTCAGGTAAAATAATTCTAATAAAGATAAAAATATAGAAAT
>NW_012073448.1:0-547 GCF_000956235.1 Wasmannia auropunctata
TTTTTAAAAGTTCAGCTCGCATTTTATAAATTTTTTGTAGTTTGGACCTAATTGTACAAAAACATTTTTATAAATTTAAAAACGTCTGTTGTGGCTGTATTTACAATTCTTTTAAATTTATCATATACGCATGCCGCGGCGAGAATTTGCACAATGCTGTCAAAACCACATGTATTTTTGACGATTATGTTCGTAGATCCTATTTTCAAAACAGAAGAAATATTCCCATTTTGTAATACATCTAGCGTAACATAGTTTTTTGTAATATTAAATTAAATTAATATCCCAACCAGGACACGAATCTAGATAACAACGTTTACTTTTTTTACTATCGTTCTTATTTCGCCAGTTTTGTTCCGCCGCTAACCCACAAGGTTCTTCATCTGATTTATCAAAATTTATCAATTTTATTTCTAATTTCGGACTTTCAGATTTTATAACATTAATTTCTGTTAAAATTTGCTTTGGCGTCTCGTAATGCGTATTTGATATAGATGGTGATCTGTTAATTTCTGACATAGCTAATTTTACATCGGAAGAGCACACG
>NW_012073449.1:0-352 GCF_000956235.1 Wasmannia auropunctata
TAACTTAGCAATCCAACTATCAAGTGGTTTTAATTTTAAGGAAATTTTATTGTAAGTTTAGTATTATATACGCTCCTTCCTTCGTCAATACTGTGTAAATCGTACTTTATTATATATAACTTAGCAATTTTAATAAGTTTTAATAAATTTTATTAAGAAGTTACATATGTTGTACGGTTTGGGTGCAAGTTTCAATTTATTTTATCAAATTTTATCCATTAGACGGTTTATATTATAGTTAATTATTTTATCTTTTGACTCAATATACTGACGTAGTACAAGACATACACGGTATTGAAATTTATTTACAGCAATGACTTATTCTCTTGACATTTTCAATGTTCTGACAAAA
>NW_012073450.1:0-664 GCF_000956235.1 Wasmannia auropunctata
GTGTTATCGTGAAAGATTCGGCTTTAGGAGAAAGAGCTGCTGCTGCTGCTGTTTGGGCCGCTATGAAGGCTAAAACAAAATTCGGCATGGGTTTGAGATCAAGAAAAAGAAGAAGAAGAGCGCCTCGAACAAGCGAATACTACCGGTTGCGAAACGCGGTGGTATGTTGCCAATCGTGCCATTGTTGGGAGTTCTCGGTTTGATGATTGGCGGAGTTGCAGGAGTCGCAAAGGCGGTGAACGATAATAAAGCCATACAGCGTCAACTGGAAAAACTAAAACGTCATAATCGCGTCATGGAAGGCCATGAACTTTACCTCGCTCCATATAAGCGTGGACAAGGAGTTTCGACGAGGAAAAAAAAACGTCAAAAAAAAACACTAGAAATTCCCAAGGGCATAACTACCAACATACAACTGCAGCAATTGTCAAAACGTATGCATATTCCACATTTTAGAGGTGTTTTCATGCGTACTGCCTTGCCGATAGAGGGAGTATACCGAAACGAGAGCGGTATTGTGAATCCGTGGAAAAAAGACATTAAAAAATGTAAAAAAACCGCCAAGTATATTTTTTAACGTTTTTACCTCGAAAAAAATTGTATCAGATTGAAGAAAATGAGACCTTTGTATCTTAATACATTTATAATATGACTTCGAAAAAAA
>NW_012073451.1:0-633 GCF_000956235.1 Wasmannia auropunctata
TATGTTATGATAATTTTTGACAAAGTTGCTCTATCTTGAATTTTTAGAAATTATCGATATATTAACGCAGTGTCCGGTCAATTAGTTTGGTGACTGTATATATTGGAAGTATTATATATAACGACAGTAAATACATTGATAATAAATAAAAGCATTACTTAGCAAACGAGGAAGGATTGGAAAACACTAAAAAGAATTAATTTCTAATATCCAATTATATAAATACGATATTTAGTCATAGATTCATTGAATACTTTTGAATTGTTCTTTTCAATACTTCTGCAATTCTTGAATTGTTCTGCATCTATTTTCTCTATACTTCCGAAAGAATACAAAAAATTTATATCCTCTTTATTCTACATCTAATTTCAATTATTTTTTCGAATCAGAAAGATAGGATTCAGTATTTAAATTTTCAATAATTTTAAATCATTTCTCGTTTGCTTGGAATAGATCAATGTTATTAAAAATATTTATGCAGAGGCATTAAGTGCGAACCCCAACTTCGTGCTGTCAAATGACATATACGCCGATGCAATGACTGATGCGTTGAAGACATCCAAACAACGACTTCGCAATCGGAATCAATACGTCGCAAATATTGCGCGAAGACGACAACGCCATAACGATAAC
>NW_012073452.1:0-1063 GCF_000956235.1 Wasmannia auropunctata
TCAAGCAGAGACGGCATACGATTATAACATTGCTTTTACCATGATTGACGTCGTCAGGTTTTATATTTATTTATTTATTTATTTATATATTTATTTATTTATTATTGGCTCCTAAATTTTGTTCGAAAATTCATAACAATCAATAACGTCTTTTTATTTTTCTATTAATTTAAGATTTTTATAATATAATCTGTCAAATTTAAAATAAAAATTTTCAAAATAAATTCTAATAATAATTAATGTCATAATCCTGTTATCTTATACTATTCATTTTTTTTAATAATAAATAATAATAAATAATAAATATTTAGAATATTATAATTTTATTTTATTAATATATTTTCTATTTTTATAAAATAAATTTATCCAAATTATTATTTTAATGATGTTAAAATTCACATATCACTTAATTTACATGTGTAGTTTTTTCGAATATGAACAGCTCATGTAGCGCCTCATTCTCAAAAGTTTTATCTTTAAAACAATCTTTTAATACTACAGGATACGACCGATATACGAGATTACAAATCATGATTATTCGTCGTTAATTATATTTAGATTTTTTTCGAAAATCAATCTTTCAATTTTAGAAATCTAAACTTATTTATGTTTTAATTATTTTTAATATAAATATGTTTGTAAAATATGTTAGAAAAAAGACAGTAGGATTTAAACATATTTATATTAAAAATAATTAAAACATAAATAAGTTTAGATTTGTCGCGAGGCTCCCGCAACAACAATAAGCATTGTGAAAATCAATTAATAGCCATTCGAGCCGACGAGGCGTAAAATAAGCAATATCGTGGTATTAAAAAATTACAATAAATCAAAAGACGTTGACCGCGACGTACCGAGAACGCGCAATGCAATTACCGAAATGCTGAACGCTGACGCGGCAACGCGTAGTAATAAGTACGCGCAACCCCAATCAGCACACAATATTTTTTAAATGTTTTTTAAATGTTTTTTTAATGTTTTTTTTTCATTTCCTAAACTCATTTTGGAAAAAATATTTATTTAACATTTATTTAATATTTTTTTTTATTAAATATTCGTTTAA
>NW_012073453.1:0-539 GCF_000956235.1 Wasmannia auropunctata
AAAATTTTTTCCTAACTTTGCAAAGCTCCACGGCCCGAAATAAAAATCGCACATAAACGCGGTGTATAATTTTCGAAAGAATTACTCTTTCTCTTTAATTTGTTTTTTTGTTGAGCGTTGTACAAGTAGAAATGACCTTTCTTGCTTTGATGTTGAATATAAATAACTCGGTGAAAAAAAATCGTACAACTCTCAACAAAAAAGCAAGTTGAAGAGAAAGATTTATTCTTTCAAAAACTGTACACCGCGTTTGTGTGCGATTTTTATTTCGGGTCGTGGAACTTTGCAAAGTTAGGAAAAAAATTTTTTGATTTGTCATATCTCCATTTAAATCAGTGCGGCCCCAAACAAAGCCACACGGAAAAAATTGCTGTGGATGTTACAACAATATTCTCTATGTTTGGAAAAGAAATGCATGTGAATTTAAGTTATATTGATGTTACATGGCATTCATCTGTTAAGGTATGCTCATCAGTACGGTTGTCACAACCGTAGTGCTTAGGATAAATAATATTCGGTTAGAATATCTTCATATATGA
>NW_012073454.1:0-548 GCF_000956235.1 Wasmannia auropunctata
GTGCCTTGTCGACTCAGTCTTAAGACTAATAATCTTCTTATAATAAACGCTACGCACACTCACGCACCCACTCACTCTCGCGCTCCCTAACCAAGTCCCGACTATCTATCATGTTATTGTATGTTAACATTTATAAAAAAAAATATTTTCATCTTTTTAATAACTTTATTGATCTGATCTATCACGGATATGTATTTATTAATATCGAGTAGTCATGGATCATCACAAAGTGTCTGCAGTTGTCAATCACAGAAGTCAAGCAGCGTTGACGGCAGTCGTGACTTGGATAGGTGACCGTTAGTTGAAAAAATGCGATTAAAATTGATTAAAAAAAAGTAATCAATTTCGATTGAGATTTGTGTCCTGAAATAATATGCGTGCATTGAAATGTTGTATTAATCCTCACATTCGTCATAAATTCGAGTTTAGTTTTGAAAATTTTTTTCTTGTTATTGGTTCGATTAATTCTATATTACATTTAGAATAATAAAATATATATGAAATTTTATTATTAGTTAAACTATATAATTAATTTTGACATGATATAT
>NW_012073455.1:0-347 GCF_000956235.1 Wasmannia auropunctata
TTAATTTTCAAAACATTTGGAAGAGTATATATATCATGGTTAAAAAAAGGGGAGTTTTAAAGTTTAAGCGTGTCGCGTATTGTGTAACAAGCATTGCCTTGCTCTTGTTATTTACGACTCATCCAGAATCAACTTCAACTAGCCAAAATTCAAGTTACAGTTTAGCTTTATAAGAAGCAAAAAGAGAAAACTCATTTTTTAAGACAATCTTGGTGCTTGTTTATTGAATTTCTTTTCGTCTCATTGCCTTAATCTTCGCTGCTATCATCCTCGACCAATGACGGGAATGATACTATTCTGCCGAAACATATCACTGAGGATCTCAGCTACTTTAAAGATAGATCGGA
>NW_012073456.1:0-472 GCF_000956235.1 Wasmannia auropunctata
CAGTTCTCGTCCGATCACTGAAGTTAAACTGCGTTGGGCACGGTTAGTACTTGGATGGGTGACCGCTTGGGAACACCGTGTGATGTTGGCACATTTTTTAAATTTTATTTTATACATTTACCATAATTTACTAATTTTACATTTTTTTATGTATAACAATGACATATAGTTTTCCGACATTTCGCACTGAATTTTATATATAATTGATAATTCGACTTCTTTCGATGGTACACAAGGCGTCACAAATGCCTACTCATCTGAAATTGCAGGGGCTCATATACTTATGTATTATTGTGTATACATATATTATAATACTAAAGAGAAGCATTATAATAATCTCTCTAATCTTAACTCTCTGATAATACATATACATGGATTAGTATCTCTGCAAATTCAGATGGGTAGGCATTTGTGACATCTTGTGTACGTCAGTTGTTGGAAAGTTACGGGAAAATTGTCAAGTGAGTTACAT
>NW_012073457.1:0-302 GCF_000956235.1 Wasmannia auropunctata
ATTATAATGGATCAAATCTAGTTAAGCATTAATTTTTGTTTAAGAAAATGACCATATTTGAATTAAAATAATTTTTTCTTAGATTAAGTAGACAAAAGGCGTTACTGAAGAATAAATAATATTAGTTCAAACATATTTAGTGTTGAAAGAGAACAATTCCGTTCTTCAATTAAAGTAAAATTTGTTTTGAATGAAGAATATATTTTGTATTTGTTCTAAGAATAATATATTCTTAATTGGAGATTATTTATTCTTGGCGCTATTCTAAGCATAAAATATTCTTGAATCAAGAGATCGGAAGA
>NW_012073458.1:0-342 GCF_000956235.1 Wasmannia auropunctata
ATGTATATACAATAATATATATACGTATATGTGCTCCTGTAATTTCAGATGGGTAGGCATTTATGCCTTTTATGTACGTTCAAATCACATGTAGTCAGAGTTTTGAGTGTTAATCATTTTGTTTTGTTTTATTTTTCTTTTCAAATCCAAAGACAATTTTTTCAAGTTAATATCAATAGATGGCGAGTTTAATTCACATTATATAGAAGAGTCCTCAGTATGACAGTTCTATCTACGTCATTATTTCTAAACAAATAATTTAATTTTAATCTTCTAAAGTAGAATCACATAATTATATTATGATAAAACTGTTCCTTTTTAATTGAGCAAACAATATATACA
>NW_012073459.1:0-310 GCF_000956235.1 Wasmannia auropunctata
AAGAATACATTTTAGTATTTGACCAATCTGTTATATCCTTAATTTATAATTAGCGCGTGAGTCAGATCGCGATTATGTGAAATGCGCAACGTTAAGCGAATTCCGTCAGTCGTTCGTCGATTGAGAATTGAAAAATTAATGTGAGCGAGACCGTAAACAAACAGCAAACGAACCGCACGTGGACACATGATAAGTAATCTTGTTATTTTTGTTGGAGCAATAAAAGTGTTGATACAAAGATAAAAATACTTCTCTCTTCCGGGACTCTTTGAAAATACAACACATTTAAAGAAAGATCGAAGAGCACACG
>NW_012073460.1:0-377 GCF_000956235.1 Wasmannia auropunctata
TCTTAATTAGTATAAGTTTGGCTATAGTTGGTACCAGAACATAAATAAAATATTAAAAATTTAAAAATCGACATTATTTTGAAAATTAATTTTAGATTTTTATCATTTTTTTTCAACTTTAAAGGGTTGTAAAAATTAAAAAATAACATATTTTAACTTGATCGAGGTAAGAGGGCTATAGTCACAAATATGCTGAAGATGTGTGCATAAGCCTGAATTGATTGGTCAATTGGTTTTCGAGATATTATGGGTACTAATTTGAAAAACATGGTTTCGAAAAAAACGGGTTTAAAATTTTTTGTACATGATTACATAGATCGGACCACTCTCTCAAGTGCTATAGTCGATATTCATAAGTCGATTTTTATTTCAAAGCC
>NW_012073461.1:0-344 GCF_000956235.1 Wasmannia auropunctata
AAACGTCTGATCGCGACGGCTGTATTTGGACCAGCGAAAGGGGATGAAGAGGAAGATGACGTGTACGTCAAGGGACCCGAGAAACGCGAGTGGCTGCGGGCCTTGCTCGATGAACGAGAGCGCGCAAACATCGAGACCCTGGATGTCGATTACAAAAACATAGATTCGCTGATCGAGCTCGACGCCGCTGGTATCGTGCGATGCGGATATCACAATGCTCATTGCGCGTTGCAAAATGTATTCAAACTGTACAATTGGTTGTCGCATAATCGTAAATAAAACACACGCGATATGTACGCTGAAATATGATATTTATTCCTTTCCCTCCCACCATTGCGTACTGT
>NW_012073462.1:0-424 GCF_000956235.1 Wasmannia auropunctata
TATATAACTTATTATTAAAATAAAAAAATTATTTTCAAAGCAGAAATATAATACACATACAATATTACATTTGTTTGAAATACGATTCTTCGCTTATATCAAATTACATTTATTTACTGATATAATATTAATTGAAACCTGTTTTGTTTATCTGTTCAAACATGTTTAAACGTTTACAATTTTATCTTATTAAAATTCTACATTCACAGAAAAATAATAAAAATCTATGACAATATAGTACATCATTTGTTTGAAATACGACTCTTCGCTTATATCAAATTACATTTATTTACTGATATAATATTAATTGAAACCTGTTTTGTTTATCTGTTCAAACATGTTTAAACGTTTACAATTTTATCTTATTAAAATTCTACATTTACAGAAAAATAATAAAAATCTATGACAATAGATCGGAAGAGCA
>NW_012073463.1:0-307 GCF_000956235.1 Wasmannia auropunctata
AAATTTAATACATATTTCTTCAATTAAATTAAAAATTTTTTTAGACTCATGTCAGAGACTTAGAGTTTTACAAGTAATTTTAATTAGACTTTAAAAGTTTATTAAAAAATTGTTCAGAGATTTTCAGAAAGTTTCCAGAGATTTTTCAGAGATTTTCACTGATTTAAGAGAATTTTTTAGATTAATGTCACATTTTCAGAATTTTGCAGGTATTTTAATTAGATTTTTATATTCTTTCAAGAATTTTCGAAGTCTTCAAGAAGATTTTTTAGACTTACATTGTTAAATCTATAGTATCAAATTTAAC
>NW_012073464.1:0-545 GCF_000956235.1 Wasmannia auropunctata
ACCCATTTTTCGGTACAAGATCGGTACTTTACCAGTATCCAATACTGGTCTACTGTATTCAATTCCCACTTGGGTTAAGATTGTCGTCTTATTTTCCTTTCTTCTACATTTTCAGTACTAACAGTGAATATTTAAATGAAAATTTCTTAATAATGAATTTAATATTCAAATATTTAATAAATTTAGTCTAACTTTCTACGAAAATAAGTAATATAAAGAAAAGCTTGATATACATTACTTATACTAATTTAGAGAGTTTCAAGTTTTAATATATTTATTATTACTAGCATTACAGATGCACGCTTGGCGCTTCCTATTTAATATTTTTTTATTTATTACTATATTTGCTATTACATATACATTATTAGTCTCAATGCACACAACTGTCAAAATATGCAATGACAACAGCTCACGAAGCGCAACAAGAGAATCAATCAGCATCGCGGAACAGTAAACTTCGATAGATTCGACTATCGATTTAACATGCCTTTTTAAATGAGGACAATTAATTAATAATGACTAACAAATAATTAAGACGAAAAACA
>NW_012073464.1:8126-8982 GCF_000956235.1 Wasmannia auropunctata
CCAGCCCGCTCAGAGATGTGTATAAGAGACAGGTAAAAGGGTTTGCGTGAATGGGCTTTGGTTTCTGAGAAAATTATGAGTAAAGTTGGTCGTTCGATCAACTGTGCGGTAAGTACCCGAACCCGTGAGTCAGTAAGCAGGAAAGCGGCGTAGCAGAGCAGACTGAGGCGCGCGGTGTTCCTTTTCTTCGCGGGCGACGAGAGTTCGATTCGAGTTCGCGTCTCCACAGTATCAAATTTTTTTTTTATGCAAACGTTATATTTTCTAATTAATTATATTATAATTAATTAATCTTTTTCTTCTAAACAAAAATACTAATCATTGCGCAATTTTCGTTATAAATAATGAATAACAAGTGTTATAAAAAATTTTCATTATTTATTATGAAGTTTTGTGTGCGTGTGCGTGTGTGTGTGTCATTGCCATACAATTATTTATTATAAAATGTTGACATTGCCATACAATTTTAGATGAAAATTATATAATAAACATTGAAAATCTTCGGTAAGAATAATTATTATTTATAAATAATAATTATAAATATAATTATTATTATTTATTATAATAATTTATTTATTATTATTTATTTATTAGTTATTTATTATTTATAACGAAAATAGCGCAATGATTAGTATTTTTGTTTATAAGAAAAAGATAAATTAATTATAACATAATTAATTAGAAAATATAACGTTTACATAAAAAAAAAATTTGATACTGTGGAGATCACGCGAACTCGAATCGAACTCTCGTCGCCCGCGAAGAAAAAGAACACCGCGCGCCTCAGTCTGCTCTGCTACGCCGCTTTCCTGCTTACCGACTCACGGGTTCGGGTACTTATCGCACAGTTGATCGG
>NW_012073465.1:0-457 GCF_000956235.1 Wasmannia auropunctata
AGTTAATTGCTTGTGATCAACGTTTGCAGTATGCCATAAATTTATATTTTTTCACCGCATTCTAAAATTAATACAAAATGTTTAATTTAATGAATATATATAAATATTAAACTGATGTGTACATTTTTATGACGTAACGTTTCTTTCCAAGACAAAAATAATTTTTATAACGTTAAAATAATACCTAGAAAGTTAATGGTTGCACCATACTAAATTAACATTTTCTTATCACATACTGAAAATGTTATTCTATTTACTTTAAATATACATAAATAAAGAAAAAAATTTACTTAAAAAATTTATTTGGATCCTAACATTTTTACGACGCAAATATAGTCTTACATGTAAGTGTTACGTCCGGTGGACTCCACGATTTCTCCGTTCGCAAACGTTCGTTTAGATAAGGAACTTAGAATAAAATAAAGCTTATTGGTCATCAATTGGCGAACAAACATCG
>NW_012073466.1:0-491 GCF_000956235.1 Wasmannia auropunctata
ACAGTATCCAGTAATGGATTTCAGTATATATACTAATATTCAGTGACGGATATCATTACATGTTACATAATTACAATAATTTAAATGTCTAATACGTTGTACGTAACGAAATACGTTAATTCATATTACGATTTTCTCGAAAGAACGTAAGGATCAGATCTGTGTGTTTATCTTAATTAATTAGTTCGTGTGAAAAAATGTAGAAAATTCAATGTAAGAATAATGCTACGATTGCACGAAGTTTACTTGATAAAACTGTGTTGCATGATTGATATCATATATACCTATATATATACACTTCTCAACAAAATTAAAGCATCACTTACTCTACTCTCCAAAAATAGGCAAAATTCAAGAGAGTGTAACTTCGTCAAAAATGATCGTATCGAGATGTTCAAAAAAGCATTTTACAGCTTGAAATCTCTACTTTCCAAATCGGTACTTGAGAAAACGATCCTACTGATCTTTCAAGAAATTACACGGATAGAAAA
>NW_012073467.1:0-636 GCF_000956235.1 Wasmannia auropunctata
CTCTTCCGATCTCGGGCTAATTCGTTTTAGTCCAATTAAATTTTTGTCCAAAATGTCAAATTAAAAATATATGATAAACTTTTTAAATATTCTCGATCTTTGTAGTTATAGTTATGTACTTTGTATATTGAAACTTTTTATACATTTTCATTGTACATTTTGATATCAAAATACATTATAAAATAATATATGTACTCTCTAAATTTTTTAGAATGAATCTCACTCCAAAAGAGTGAAAAGTCACTTTAGAAAATTTAAAAAATATATATATATCATCATATTGACAGCATATAGCTACTTTGGATAAAAGAGGACCGTTAATTTAATTAGCGGGGGTGGTGGAGGGCCTTTCGAGCTAATTCATTTTAACCCAATTTAATTTTATATAAAATCTCAAATTAAAAATAAATATAATTGGAAAACTTATCAAGTATACTCGATCTCTATCGTTATGATGTTATGATTTTATACTTCTTATATATGTATGTATTGAAACTTTTATATTGCGCATTTTGATATCAAAATATATTATAAGAAATAAAATATAAATGTATGTAATTTTAAAAGAATACATTCCACCCAAGTAACAAACTAACATCATTTGTCATTATTTGATATTAGCTTGTTACTTGGAAT
>NW_012073468.1:0-334 GCF_000956235.1 Wasmannia auropunctata
AAAGATGGATGGAAGCGCGGGAGAATCTACGGCGCGAAAAAGCAAATATACCGGATGTCGCAGCTGAAGAGGAGGTGAGATTCGAGGAAGAAAGTCCGTGTTTCGAAGTAATAACACCACCCCTCCCCATGGAAGAGTTAAGGAGAAGATTGTTTTAATATAATACATCTTAATAGCGTCAAATACGTTGGAAGAACATCTGCATCATTTAGAATTCGTAATGGATAAGCTGGGAAAAGCAGGATTTAAATTAAATAAAGAGAAGTATGAATTCCTGCAACAAGAGATAAAATTTTTGGGACATACATTTAATGAGATCCAAGCTGAAATAAAT
>NW_012073469.1:0-603 GCF_000956235.1 Wasmannia auropunctata
ACGTGTGCTCTTCCGATCTATATTCTCCAGTTTGCGACAATATACTTTTTTCACAATCTTTCTTTTCTTTACTTTGTTTCTCGAAGTTCTTCATCCTTTTTATTAAAACACAATCGTGTTCTTGTAAAGGCTGAGGTTTATATTTTTCTAATGATGATTTCTGTGGTTTGTTCCACATGCATTTTTTATCCGTACAAGAAACAATATTTAAATCTTCCAAATCGTATCTAGAATTAATATAATACAATTATAGTAATAATTTAATATTATCTCGATATTAATAAATAATATTATTGTATTAAAATCAGTACAATTTGTTTAGAAAATTCTTATATTGATATTACTTTCCGAGCTTTACATACTGCGTGCGATTACTAAAAATTAACATAAATGATTTTGTAGATACAGTAGAACCTGCTACAGTAGAACAAAATTGCTAAGATGTGTTTACATGCACTCCCTAAGCCAGCTTTACAGGAGAATTTCATTGAAATGACTTTTCCTTCTTTGCTTATACCTCCTTTCATTTCATGTGGAGCACTTTTTAAATTCGAGGTTTGGAGACAAAACGCAGTAATCTCAATAATGTCGCTATTGTCATCT
>NW_012073470.1:0-716 GCF_000956235.1 Wasmannia auropunctata
AGAGAGAGAGAGCAAGGAAGCGTAATTTTAAAATAAAGTGGTTTCAAGCAATCTTTATGAGCTGACAGTGTGAAAACTAGCGGTGGTTGAAGGTTGACGCCATTCAGACTTTTGATCAGTACCTCATAAAGAATATTTTCGCATAGGTTATTTCTATTTTGATCGGGGCCACTTTTCCATAAGATTAGTGCATGGTCCTTTTAAATGCGAGAAACAGATACCAGGAAACACTATCTAGCGGCAGTCTTGTAAGTATACTCAGTGACAAGGGAGATTCTTTTCGCTTGCACAGTTTCTGAAGACACCCTGCTGAAAATGTTCGATTAAAACCGATTAAAACGTAATCCGTTTTAATCAATTGTAATCGGTTTTAATCGGTTCAATCCGCGCCCGGATTAAAAAGTAATCGGTTTTAATTCCGAACGAATTATAATTGGTTTTAATATTATTTTTGCAGATTATTTCCCATTTGAAATCATTATATTCTAATCCATATTGTTGTCAATTCAAATAAATCCGAATGACCATATGGATATATAATATCTAAAATAATCCGCCTAAACCGTATATATATATTTTTTAACGTCTAAGTTTGTTTCAGTTACAAAAACACTGATTCAATAAAATCGATTGTAATCCGTCTAAATCCGATTTCGCTAGGAAAGACAACATTAATCTGAATTTTTAATTCAAATTTTAGATCGGAAGAGCACACG
>NW_012073471.1:0-371 GCF_000956235.1 Wasmannia auropunctata
TATTAAAATATTAATATTTTTTACATAAAAAAATGTCATAAGAAAAAGAAATATTTGAAAAATCGATAGTAACTTTAAACAGACAAATTGAAAGCTACAGTATTCAGTAATTAATTCAGTAATAAACAAATTTTCTTAAAGGCACACTAATAGGGACACTTACCCTATTTGGGCGTTCCAAAATCCATCAAGAAAAAAAGTGTCGCCTAAAATGAAAATGACCACGACTGTACATACATACATATAATATATACACGCGCGTATTTTGTTACGCATAAATCATGTGCACTCGTGTGACGTGTCATATAAAATTTATATTGGAAAAATTCCTTTTAATTATTTTCCATCTCGCTACCAGAAATCGCCCGAAA
>NW_012073472.1:0-429 GCF_000956235.1 Wasmannia auropunctata
ATTTTATTTTATCTGGAATTGAACCACGGACAATCTGAAATCTTTGCCTCACTGAACTTAAATCAAATTTAAAGATTAATTATTCATTTCAAATATTATATTAATAATCTTATAACGTACATCAATCTACATATACAATCTAAATATATAAGCGCGGACGCAAATTCATAAGTACATTGACTACAAATCTTACATACATATCCTTAAGTAACAATTTTTGAATCGCTTAAGTGAACGCATCAGTCTGAATAACCATGTTAATATACATATTAAATTGACTATAACACTGATAGTTAGGTTACTCTTTGCTTTTGCTGTGACATACAAATTACAGCCAAATTACAGCTATTTTGGCTTTATTTTAATTTCTATCCATGCGCACGCGCGGTACGCGGTACACGCTTGATGCTGTCTCTTATACACATCTCT
>NW_012073473.1:0-543 GCF_000956235.1 Wasmannia auropunctata
TGACAGAGACAAGAGAGCCGTGATAGAAGCGAAGGTACCGAGAAAGAAAATTGTTAGAAAGACGAGAGTCTTGAAAGAGAGGTGAAAGCCATAAAAAAGACGAGAAAGTCGGGAGGGAGATGAGGGTTCTGAGAAAGATATGAGAAAGCAGAGAAACAGACAAGAAAGATGTGAGGAATACGAGAGAGCCGTGAGAAAGATAAGAAAACTGTAGAAGAGACAAAAGAGTTGTGAGAAGGGCGAGAGTACTGAAAAAAAGACGACAGAATTGTTAAAGAGTCGAGAGAGTCATGAGACAGATGAGGGTTCTGAGAAAGAGACGAGAAAATTGTTAAGAAGACGAGAGAGCTGTAAAAGAGACAAAAAAGGCGAGAGAGAGGCGAGACCTAAAAGACACAATTCTTCGACGGCGACAACATAGACATTTACTTCCTCGACGGCAAAGATCTAGACAATACGTAGACACTTAGTTCCTCGACGGTAAACACGTAGACACAAATTTTCTTGATGGCAACCACGTAAACATTCGCTTCCTCGATGGTG
>NW_012073474.1:0-469 GCF_000956235.1 Wasmannia auropunctata
CATAAAAATTACATGCACTAATATTAAGATTGGGAGGGTTATTAATAATCGGGAGGGTAGTCTTGCTCGCAAATTGAATTGCGAGTTTTTATATTTTAAAAGTTTTTGTCCTTTCTCCATTTTTTAAAAAATCGTGGTTAAGATACTCCATTTAACGAATGTCCAATAAGAAATATGTTAGGTACTCATGTATCAGAATCAACGGTTTTACTGCGTATTCTGTATTTATAATGCATTAGTAATAGTAAAAATACGGATAGGTAGGAATACGCGAATAGGTAGGCATGAATAAATAAAATTACGTGTGGGCACGAAAAAATATAGACAAAAGATACAAGCATAAATAAAGACTACGAATAATTTAATATTTTAAGAACGAAAATGTTGCAAATTATATGATATTTTATGCTTCAACATTTTTTTTTAAATTGGAAACAACAAATTACATATTAAATTATATAATATGTAG
>NW_012073475.1:0-372 GCF_000956235.1 Wasmannia auropunctata
TTTCGTAATTATTATTTAATACTAATAAATGGGAAAAAGTTCCAAATTTCTCACGCTATCCATTTGTTTATAACGCGTTATTTAACGACGATATCTGAGATCTGTTTCTGTAGTAATTGTTAACTTAAACAAAAATATTTTTTTAAAAAAGAAAAAAATATTTACGTTGAGTATAAAAAAATGTATGCTACATCTTTTTAATCAATCAATCTTTTTAATCAAATTCTTAATCAAAAATATTTTTTAACAAGTAAATTATAAAATCAAATATATATTTTATAATATTCTATTTTAATAATTTAAAAGTTTATTAAAAAATAGTGAGACCTCTAATAAAAACTTTTTAATAGAGATCGGAAGAGCACACGTCTG
>NW_012073476.1:0-356 GCF_000956235.1 Wasmannia auropunctata
ACGTTTGTTTATTTATATAAATAAAGTCACTCATGATTTTGAATTATTGCATTTGGTTTTTTTCTTAAATGTATAACTGATACCAAAACAAAAAAAGTTCGAAAATTGAATGAAAAGTACTCCAGTTTCTCAGAAAATGGTTATGGAGAAGATGACACCCCACGGTGCCACCGTGCAATGGGTTAAGAGTTACCACTTATTTAGTTGAAATAATCGTGAAAATGGACAACAAACATTTAGTCGTACGATAAAACTTTATCATTAATAAATATATGCGACTATATATATACATATATGTTTATTTTTTAAAGGTTACGTTTGTTTATATTCATTTGCAAACAAATAAAGGTTATGTT
>NW_012073477.1:0-303 GCF_000956235.1 Wasmannia auropunctata
TTCTACTTATAAACTTTTTATAACAGTAATGTTATAAACTAAAGGACAATAATATTATGTTAAATAATAACTTGTTCATATTACTGTAAATATCATGTTTATAACAAAATTCAAATTATTATAAAACTCGAATTCGATAAAACTTCGAACTCGAATAATATAATTCTGTAATCAAATTTACATAGAGATATTATAAGAAGCACCAAGATAATTCCCTCAATCTATTGTGTTAAGCTTATAGAGCCGTAATATACATATATGCATATATATATGTATATATATATTATGTATATATATTATTGT
>NW_012073478.1:0-421 GCF_000956235.1 Wasmannia auropunctata
ATTCTACATGTAAATAACAATAGATATTTACCATTATATTTCTTTAAAATGATAGAAAAACAATCCTATGGAGTTATTGTGTACCTTTATGATAAAATATTGAAATTTAAATAATTATTATTGAAATAATTTTCTAATATTTTCTTTTTACAGATAAAAGGTGCCCACTAACTGGATGGATCAAAAAGAAATTACATTAACTTTTATTCGAATTTAGGAAAGTGATATTAAAAAAACATTAATCATAAAATTATAATACATATTTGAAAATTTTATTAGATCTCATAATAATAGTAAAAATTATTATATAATTCTGTTATTATTAAATTTTTATTTTTATATTAAAATAAAATATTATTTATATTTTTCAAGAATTACGTCGTTTCTATAATAAGAATATTACAGCTTAGATCGGAAGAGC
>NW_012073479.1:0-750 GCF_000956235.1 Wasmannia auropunctata
TATATTTAATAAAACTTAATGATTATAAGATGTGCGTAAGCGTATACACACAGTATTTAAACACAAAATCGTAGTTAATTCTTTTCACATTTCTTTAAACATTGTTACAACATTATTAAAATAATGTTGCAAATCTATATTTTAACAATGTTTCTGAAGCATTGCATTGCAATATGCAATGTTGCAACTTTGCTGCAATATTGCTGCAAACTTCTGTGCTGTATGGGTGGTTGCTACTACCGTAATAGCACGCGCAAGTACACGCCGTAAACTTGTTACGTACGCGGGACTTCGCTTCCGCAACGTTAACGCAAGTTACTTTGTTTAAGAGACCGCGAACTTGACGCTACGAGATTTGAGAAACGAAAGACCATGAGTCTTCCTTTGAATTCTCCACATCCGCCTTCGTTCTCATCCCCTCTTCGGTTTTGAGCAGACGCAGTTCTGCCCGGCGACAGTTTTCCCTCGCAAACAATACGTGGTCCTATCGCGAAGCTAATTGTCGGTGTCGACATAGGGTGCGTTCCGATATTCACTTGCAGTACTGGCAGCACTGCAAATGCTGTTCCGATATACGTCGCAGTAAACTTTCAGGCTGCGTTCGGTTTGGACGCTCACGCGCTGTAAGCGCTTACGCTTATAAGCGCTGTTTTCAGCCGTTCGGTTTGGTTTGTGAGCGCTCATTGGCGCTCACGAAAATCGTTCGCTTTGGCTGTAAGCGTTGGTCTATAAGCGTTGTAAGTGGCGGTA
>NW_012073480.1:0-554 GCF_000956235.1 Wasmannia auropunctata
AATTAATTTACATCGAATTTATTCTATACTATTGAATGTATAATATGAAAATGCATGTTTAGTACTGTATGCTGTATTATCTGCGCTTGCGACCGCATGATAATTCATTCGTGACTGCCGGCATATCAGTATTTTGCACACAATTGTTAACAGGATACATGAGGACAGATTGATACATTGGCATTTATTTATATTTATATTTAGTACGGGCGGTGCATATTTGGCAAAGGCAAATAAATATGAATAAATCCCGATTTTCCTACGAATGGAACTGTAGGAGCATTTGAATAAACATTGTGTGGATAGTGTATCGTTGGTAATTTGAACCATTGCTCATACAAGGTGCTTTTCCCAGAGCGCTTCCAAATTTGTAATTAGAATAATTGGTACGCTGGTTAAACTGCGGCTGGAAGGGAATATTGGAAAATATGGATTTATAATCACCATAAGGTACCGGAGTAATAGCAGTATCAGCTGAAAGTGGAAAGGGGTGGTATAACAATGGTGAAGTATTTTTAATTGTGCTATCGTTTTTGATACGTTGCGTTAATTTC
>NW_012073481.1:0-432 GCF_000956235.1 Wasmannia auropunctata
ACATACAAAAAAAATAAATATAGATGAGAAGTGACGTAATTGTAAAGAAAATAAGAAACATTTGTAAAAAAATGTAAAAAAATTAAAAACGTAAAAAATATAAAAAAATAAAAAACAAAAACAAAAAACTAAATGAGGATAAACTCTCGCCACTTTCAGTTATTTCTGGCTTCGGCAAAGTGCGAGATAAAGTAAATAAATAAGTAGCTCTAATACAATGAGCTAAATGCAAAAAATTAAGTACTTGTGCTTATCACTATAAGGGATATGCACTCTTAAGCCTGCATCATTGCAGATATAAAAAAATACGTGTCTATTATCTTTAACTCTACAAGTGTACCAAGTTTCATTAAATTCAGCGTGTCACGGAAAGGTGAGATTACTTGTAATTTAAAGAAAAACAAATTTATAACTACTATACGTCACACTTAT
>NW_012073482.1:0-577 GCF_000956235.1 Wasmannia auropunctata
TATAGTTTTAATTAATAATATTAATTATATTTATTAATAATATTAATTATATTTATAGTCGATTTTATATTTAAAAACATCTTAACAGTCATAAAATGTCATAGAGCCATATTACCCACACAGCACAGAATACTTTATGGACCATTGAGGAAAAAGACACAGAAGAGAACATATGGTTTTGAGCAAGGGGACGGAAGTGCTATATATAAGAAAGGTCGCTCAAGATGGCCGCTCAAGTGTCTTTAAAATTCATTGGTTTGCGCTGTTCCCCCACTTTGCGCTGTTCTCCCACTTCGTCAAAAGAAAGGTCGCTCAAGATGACTGCCATGACGAAGTTCCGTCCCCGGCTCAGCCTACCCCCACTACCTTCTCTCCTGTGTCTTTTTACTCAATGATCTAGTTACGGCTCCTTATTCTTACTTCATGGTATAAAAGTTCTGTAGCTCATATGTACAGTCGTGGACACATCGGTTGCGACACTTTTTTTTTAGTGAGTTTCGGAACACAGAATTTTTTCGAGAAAGGGAACCACTGCCTCCAGGTGCGTTTAGTGAGAGGTTAAGACAGCTGTCAAAAT
>NW_012073483.1:0-818 GCF_000956235.1 Wasmannia auropunctata
CTGCAAGTGAATATCGGAACGCACCCTATATATGTGTGTATCACACGAGACTTATATCATTGCGCTTGCGCAGACTAACAGCCAATCAAATGTGGGCACCAGTTTACCTCATCGCACCGTCCCGCACTGGCTTTCCCCTCACAACTCTGCATAATTCTGCAAAATCTGCATAATTGAATGTTGTTAAAGAAGAAACAATTATCTGTAAGACCATGGCTATGCATACATCAGTTAATAATATTTTATTGTTAATATCTTAAATATATATAATATTTTTACTCTACTTAATATCTACCTTAATATTTTATTCTACTTATACTTATTTGCCATTATTTATTTTGATATAAGCGTATATCTATATTTATGTTGATATTTTATGTTCTTTATTACTAATTTGTATTTATGTTTATATCATTTATTATTTATAGTTAAGTATCCATTTATTACCTTTTTTAATAAAAAGTAATGTTAAAATGCATATTTGCTTTTATTTCCCCTTTTTTCACACTTTTAGTCATCATAGATTGGCTGCGCCATTCCGTATCCAGCCAATCAAAAATTGGCTCAACATTTGCCAGTCTCTTATTATAGTGTCTCTAGAGATACTATAATAAGAGACTGGCCGAGGACTCTAGGTCAGAGTAGAGTCCTAGATTATCAGAGAAGCGCGACCGGTGTTACGAGTCCTGATTGGACTCGCGAATGGCCAATCATAAGATTGATTTATCGCTATTATAAATGGCTGCCGAATAAATCAATCTTATGATTGGCCATTCGACGCCATTTTTAATATTTTCTAGTACTTTTGCGATACTGCA
>NW_012073484.1:0-521 GCF_000956235.1 Wasmannia auropunctata
ATTATTTTACAAATTATAAGAGTTATTTTGCTTTAAAATTTTGCGGGCAGCTACTACCTTTTCAATTTCGGTCCTGCGATGTGGCCAACTTCCGACTCTCACACTAACGAGAATACTATGATCAGATCATATATGTCTATGGATCAGATAAAAACATTACACGTCAATTGTCAACGCAAAAATCAGAAGTTGGCCACATCGCAGGGCCGAAATTGAAAAGGTAGTAGCTGCCCACAAAATAACTCTTATAATTCGTAAAATAATTTTGTTATATAATACATCGTTGTATTCGTTAAAAAGAATGTTACAACTTTTATCAGATTAAAATTGTCACCTTACTGTGCAAAAATTAATCATGTCTTTTTGCTGTCTAATATAGATAATATTTCTAAATGATCACTCTGCTTACAATAAAGTTTAGTCAGAGCCGTTTAATTTGATATTATATTTATTAGATCTATCTCTATTAGTTAACGAGATAAAAAAGGGTGGCCACTTATACGGGGACACCCATATATATA
>NW_012073485.1:0-411 GCF_000956235.1 Wasmannia auropunctata
GAACACAGAAGTGAAGACAGTTAAGATAGGAAATACGCAGTTTATACTTATTATGCTTACGGTCACAATTTTAGACATTTGCGGTTGAAATTGCAAAAAGTGCTTTAATGTACTTTGACATTATATACATTATAATTACATGTGACGATGTGTGAAGAAGTTGTATATATTATATGTATTTAAAATTTAGAATATTGTTAAAATTTTCAAGAATATTGTAAGGGTTTTTCCTTAAAAGAAAATTCCTCTTTATTGCGTCGATTATAATTAAAAAGATATTTGTGTAAATTTTATTGCGTTAAAATTGTGACTTCCATATAGCATTTAGGATATCTATTAAATATTTTTTTATTATATTATTTAAATTTAAATATTTTTTAGGTCTCTGAATATCAATTTAGTCAAAATTGA
>NW_012073486.1:0-552 GCF_000956235.1 Wasmannia auropunctata
CCCATGTCAGCGAGCCGCAAAGGCCTATAAGAATCACTGCGATGAACAAAAATTTCGGAACTTCCATTGTTGTATTCTAACTGTCGCTTAATACATCCGCTTTTATACCCTAGCCGACTAGCTACGACTAGCCGATTATTACCAGGAAAGATACATATAGCTCAGATAAGAAATTATGTGGTGTAGTTAAAAGTTAGATATATTTTTTGTTACCAATAATTCTGTGACTTTCAATAATTTATATTGATACATAAGCTATTTTTGAAATTTTTTCTTGAAGTTTATAATGCATATTACAATTTTATTGATATATTTATACGCGTATTAACTTATTTGCATTCTATTGATATAATTAGTTACATTTTCAAATATTTGTTTTTTCAACTTTAATTAAAATTATTAATTAACACATTATAAATGAATAATTTCAATTATAGCTGAAATATCGGTTTTAAATGCAACTTTGCTATGAGGATTAACTTTGGTTTTGAAATGAGATCATATTAGTGAGCTACTAAGAGACTCAGTAGAAAGTAAACTAGAATATCTGTC
>NW_012073487.1:0-390 GCF_000956235.1 Wasmannia auropunctata
GTGTGCTCTTCCGATCTAAATTACGAATAACAACGCTTATTCTCTTACAAAAAATTCATAAGTAGATTTACCGATTTTAGTTCTACATCAATTAGAGTCGATGAATTACCATCAACGAATTACCAACAGTGGTTGCCTAAACACTTATCGACTTTAGTTTACATGTCAACTAGGGCCGATAAAGGTTACCATCAGAGATTACCGACGGTAGTAGAATATCGACTCTCGAAAAATTACCATTAGATAATTACCATTTGATAAATTCAATCTCACGATAAATTCTATTCCACGCTGTAGCTTGTTAAATAAAGCCGAGGCAGGCGCAGGTTATAATTATAATAATCCTATTGCAAATAATGGTAAACCATATTAGACGACACGCATAACCGA
>NW_012073488.1:0-450 GCF_000956235.1 Wasmannia auropunctata
TTAATTGGAAATTATTTTTAAGTACACAATTTGCAAAAGTTTATGCTAGTCATATTTTGAATTGTTATAACATATATTTAAAAATTATAAGAAGATTTGTAGTATTTAGATTAAGAATTTATAATAAAAAAAGCACTGTAAGTAAGCAACTTTATGGCAATAAATCCATAACTATGTATGTTCTTAATTCTTTTGTGATAAAATGTACTTTATTTTATTTTCGTTGAAGTTATGCGTTACGCAAAACTATCTGTGCATATTGTCTAAATTTTTTTGTGATGCAAAAAGTATTTTTATTAATGTGTGATATAATATTTTCATACAAGTTATGCAATATAAGACAAATATAATTAATGTTGTATGATTTAAAATTTTAATACAAAAAGCATTGTAATTAATACAAACATTTATATAAAAAATATTTAAATTTATATTTTATATGTTTACTTT
>NW_012073489.1:0-345 GCF_000956235.1 Wasmannia auropunctata
GTGTGCTCTTCCGATCTATATTTTGACAAAAATAATCAAATATGATTTTAATTTGTAAAATAACATATGTACTCCGAATTTCTTCTTTTTTTTAATTTTTAATTATTTGTTTTTATCTCGTTATTGTTTTTCGTGACATAATATAAATGTATTGCGAAGAGTTTTCTAAACATACAGGTATTTTCGACATTTAGAAGATTTCTGAAGAACTTATTTTTATAAAGTTAACATATAAACTATTTAATTTTTTAATTATATAGATATTTTAATTTACAATGTATTACAAATAATTTAAAATATTATTTTCAATTGTAAATATGTTCAAATTACGGATTATTGATATTT
>NW_012073490.1:0-571 GCF_000956235.1 Wasmannia auropunctata
AGTGTCCCTTAAATCTGTGTATGTATCGCGGGAAGTTTGACAGCTGGTTGATTTCACAACGAGTTTGACAAATACTGTAGTACATACCATTTTTAGTGTAGTACATATCATTTTTATGACTGATTAATAAGTCGTGAATTGCATCTTCATATCGCGATAGGAAATATATATTATATTAGTAAAATGTAAATATTGTGATAGAAAATATATTCGTAAAGTGTACATATTGTGACAAAAAATGTAAAGGTTAGTAAAAACAAAGTTAGCATAGTAATTTTACTTTTTTATTACTATTTTATTTTTTCATAATAAATAGTTTTTATTTAATAATTTGCATTTATTTCAGACTGTTATTATGAATTTTTGCCGGAAATTGTACCAGCCCAAGGAGAACAGAAAAGTCAAAATAATATCAATTTGACGTCAAATTGACCGAATTTACGTCACTTTTTACATCATGATTAAAATCTCGATTTCAAATGACTAAAGAATGACTTTATATTGACTTTTTTTTATAGTGTCGATCTTTTTAATTTTTAGAAAAATGTGAACGTTTCTTGATTGTATATAT
>NW_012073491.1:0-485 GCF_000956235.1 Wasmannia auropunctata
AGTCCTCGGCGGAGGTACGGATGGGTCGCTCGCACTTTGAAACGCGCACTCGAAACAAAGTTCGACGACGACGTGGTGATAGAGTGGGTATACTAGACGTGGATTTCCACGTTCCGCCCCGAGGATCGCGTGAGTCTCAAATAAATTATTTTCCACCGATTATTATATATTTTCCAATGCTTCGATTCTTTCGCAGAATTGCGTCTTACGTCTCGCCTCGTGTATCTTGGGAAGAGGATTCGCTCCACCTAATACGTGGATATTTTTGAATCAGCGTGGGATCTTATGTGGACATATCTATCGGTGACAATCGGGGCGATCGTCCCGTCCTACGGAAAATGTGTTCGTCGAGTGGACATTGAACGATTTCCGAGCTTCCCGTCGTCGAATTCAAGATCCGTTTGTAGATTTCGTAGAGATACGGCAACGAAGATATCGTAAGATTGGCGCTGAATGACACTCGTGTGTCGTCGACGCGAGCGAAC
>NW_012073492.1:0-634 GCF_000956235.1 Wasmannia auropunctata
TAAGAGACAGGACCAGGGTTCGAGCAAGACGTCCATTGCAGCTGGTACATAGTGACTTATTTGGTCCAGTAAGTCCTATTTCCTACGATGAAAAAAAATATGTTTTAATCTTTGTCGATGATTACACGCACTTTACGGCTGCATATATACTCAAGCATAAATCAGAAGTTCTGCACTACTTTAAAGTCTTTGAAGCTATGGCAACCGCACATTTTAATTTAAAGCTAAATCGATTTCGGTGTGATAATGGGCGCGAATACCTTTCGAACGAATTAAAGAAATTTTTTGAAGAAAAAGGAATCCAACTCGAGCTCACGATTAGATATACACCTCAACAAAACGGAGTTGCTGAACGCATGAACCGAACGATAATTGAAAGAGCACGGTGCATGCTACTTGGTTCGAAACTCGAAAAAAAATTTTGGTCGGAAGCGGTGCTGGCAGCAGTATATGTGATAAACAGGAGTCCTACTAATGCGTTGAACGGAAAAATTCCAGCCTCACTGTGGTATGAGGAGAAGATAAACGTTAAGAAGCTTAGAATCTTTGGGTGCATCGCATTTTTACGCATACCAAAAGAAATTTCCTCTGGTAAATTTGTATCAAGATCAAAGAAATGTTATATGACAGGTTA
>NW_012073493.1:0-428 GCF_000956235.1 Wasmannia auropunctata
TGTGCTCTTCCGATCTTGAGTAATTCTTGATGTTTTTTAATACATTGGAATAACGAATATAAATCTGTAGCTTTTTTCAGCTCTTCGCTCAATATCTCAAATCTTATCGATGCAAACCAGAGCAATAGAGCCATAAAAATATTTGTACATAGTTGTGCTGCCATATATAAGCCAGCCATACATTGTTGAAGATATATTATTGTTCTTAGTGGCTGATAAAATACGTCGAATGGATATTCGGCTAATGTTGGAAATGGTTGTTGCATTATGGTAGGTAATAATATTTGTACAAAGGTGACAAGATAAAAAGTAAACATAGATATACCATAGACTATAATACACTTGTCAATATATCGTTGAACAATAACTTCTTCATGTGCTTTCATTACATTGCAAAAATTTTCCAATTTGTCAGCAACATTCTGCAA
>NW_012073494.1:0-362 GCF_000956235.1 Wasmannia auropunctata
AGAAAATTATTCGCTCGTGGATATGAGAATCCAAAGAAACAGAAATTTAAGCAGACACATTTGTACAATACTACGATAGTATTGACATTACGTTCTTTTTTTTTCGTCGGTCTTTGAAATTATTTGTACACTAATTAAAGTTTTACGTGTTGAATAAATATTTATATAACGCAAATTTTTTAATCCGAGATCTCTTTTTTCAAAAGACTATTTTAACTGCATATGTATTTCCGTCCGATTTCTATCTATCAATTTTGTGAAATTAGGTTACATCGTCAAACCGCGATTATGATTCAATTTCAATATATGAACCGTTTAAATTGCATCAATTAATATATTGTGCATATTCTAAATGTATATTA
>NW_012073495.1:0-402 GCF_000956235.1 Wasmannia auropunctata
GTTCAGACGTGTGCTCTTCCGATCTTGTCTCGAGTTAATAAATTGTTCATTTTCCTTTCCATATATTTCAATTTAAATAGTAAAAATTTAAATTAAACTTTTAAACGTGCAATTGAACATGGACATTTTATTAACTCGAGACACGCAAATAGTTTAATAAAAACGTTTAGAGACTAAACTTCTTAAATATACATAAAAAGTCCTCTTATATATTGATTATATTATTTGCGTGTCTCGAGTTAATAAATTGTCCTTTTTTTTACATATATTTTGACTTGAATATCGAAAAATTAAACTTTCAAACGTGTAATTGAATAAGGACGTTTTATTAACTCGAGACACGCAAATAATATTATAAAAATGTTTAAAAACTAAATCTCTTAAATATACGTAATTAGCCTT
>NW_012073496.1:0-558 GCF_000956235.1 Wasmannia auropunctata
AAATTACATTAGACGTTATCGTTTCGCAAGCTTTTTTCTTTTTCTTTGCGGGTTTCGATATCGCGTTGGTTCTGATGTGCTTTATTGCTCATGAACTGGCAGTTAATCCAAATATTCAGAATCGTCTGCGCGAGGAAGTACAGCAGCGTCTTGCTGAAGGAAACAGTGAGATCTCTTACGAGTCGCTGTCGAAGATGACTTACATGGATATGGTGATTTCAGAGGCACTCAGAAAATATCCACCACAGATTTTCATAGATAGACTTTGTACTAAAAAGTACGAACTGCCTCTATCGCAACCAGGTTGCAAGAATGTAATTGTCGAACCTAACAATATAGTGCTGTTTCTTGTTTATAGTATACATCACGATCCGAAGTATTTTCCGAATCCGGATAAATTCGATCCTGAAAGATTCAGCGAAGAAAAAAAAGATATATAACATATTATCCTACGCTTATCTACTATTAATTCGGTCTTGGGCCTAGAAAGTGTATCGGCAATCGGTTTGCTCTTATGGAAACTAAGATCTTGATAGCTCATCTTTTACAAAAGTTTAC
>NW_012073497.1:0-661 GCF_000956235.1 Wasmannia auropunctata
AATCTAAACGGTCACCCATCCAAGCTATAAGCGCTACCAACGTTGTTTGACTTTTGTGATCGGGAACTGCAGAACACTTCGTGATGATCCATGACTAATGATGTTTATGACTACATTATCCGTGATAGATCAGATCAATAAAGTTATCAAAAAGATGAAAATATATATTTTTTATAAATATTTACATACAAAAACCTGACCGTTAATCAAAATGACAACGGTATAATACAAATAAGTACAACACACTGAATAAAAAAAAGCAATAGTGTCTCGTATTTTATCTTTCAATTCTATTGATTACATTCAATTGTCTGATAAATAAATAGCTGTATGTCTGTTCGTATAAGCTAATTAATAATTTTTTGTAATAAAAAATAAGCAAAATACAAACAAAACAAAATGTGATTAGCTGAACCGCGAATATTTAAATTAAATAAAAATACGCAGAGTTATCTAAACTATAACTGTTCTATAACGATTTAAGATTCTTAGAAGTAATAATATCCCAGATAGCACAAAGTTTAAAATTGCATAAGACGTCTTTAAGACGTCTTTTAGATGTCTTTTAAACACTTCTGCAAGAATTATTTGAAAGATGTCTAAAAGACGTCTTATACATCGATTTTAGACTTTGTGTTGTCTGGGATGAGATGGAAGAGCA
>NW_012073498.1:0-456 GCF_000956235.1 Wasmannia auropunctata
GCAGGATAAGAGTAACGTGTAAACGTGTAAAACGTAATCAATAATGCTAGGAGAAATTTGTAAGCGCTTAGAAAAATCATTTACCCATTTTACAAATAGTTAAATGTATAAATATTTCCATTTCAAATGTAAAATGAAAATAGTTTTCCAAAAAGCATTTGAAATATAAAATTCAAAATGCCATTTCCATTTTAAAAAACATATTTAAAATAGAACTATTTTAAATATTACCCAGTCCTGAATTCAGAATACCAAACATGTAGGTATACTTTATATTTCATGATAATAATAGTACTAATAGTAATAATAGTATAAAATATAATCCCATACAGCACAGAAGCTTGCAGCAATATTGCAGCAAAGTTGCATCATTGCATATTGCAATGCAATGCTTCAGAAACATTGTTAAAATATAGATTTGCAACATTATTTTAATAATGTTGCAGCAATATTTAA
>NW_012073499.1:0-373 GCF_000956235.1 Wasmannia auropunctata
AATTAGAGGCCCATATTAATAATCAATTCTTATTTTAAAGACTCCCTTAAGTTTAATCTTAAGATATATGTACCTTCTAAATTCATAATCGATAAATAAGCAAATCTCACTTAAGCAAAATCTCAAGGTATGGTATACCTCAAGGGTATATATATTCCTGGTATATCTCAAGGTATTCTTGTCGAAGACAATCAAAATTTTATTTATTTTTAAATTTAAATTAGACAAATTATAAAAGGCTAATATTCAAATTACAGTAGAACCTCTTTATGATCCACCTCGTTATAGTCACAACCTCTAAATAGTCGACCTCCAGATAAGCACATTTCAAGCCCACGTGACCATAACCTCTTGCGCAGTACGATGCGCAATC
>NW_012073500.1:0-434 GCF_000956235.1 Wasmannia auropunctata
GACGTGTGCTCTTCCGAGCTTTTGCAATGACAATTAACAAATCACAAGGACAGACATTTGACAGAGTAGGAATAGATCTTCGCAAAGATGTTTTTAATCATGGGCAACTTTATGTTGCTTTTTCACGCGTTCGTACTTGGCAAGCATTAAAAATTTATCTTGGCAATCAACGAGATAATAGTTAAAAACTATGTATATAAAGAAATATATTTATAATATTGCATTATTAAAATTTTTTCTTTTATTATTATATATCTTTTTATTGTTTTATTATCATATATCTTTTATTATCATGTCTTTTTTTTTAATTACGTATATCAAGAATATATATATACTAAATATGAAATATATAGGTATATATTTGATTTATTTTTTAAATTTTCTAATAAAGATAGTTTTTAAATGATAATAAAAAGATAATTTTAAAATAGTTT
>NW_012073501.1:0-450 GCF_000956235.1 Wasmannia auropunctata
CATTAACTCAGCTTTTAAAAATATGTCAAGGAATACAGTCATATCAGATCGAATGCGGTCGTTAATCAACAAAAACAAACGCTCATCGTACACACACACGCCGAACAGTGTGTCTAAAACTCAAGTAGTAAAACGACGTCAAAACGACGACAAATTTTGGTCATAAAATGACCAATGCGACGTCAAAAATTGGACCTAAATTGGTCATCAGAGACCCGATAATGACGTCAATATGTCACATCCACCGGACGTCATTTTCTGACGTCATATTAACAGCAAAACAAGACCAATATGTGACGTCAGGTTTAAGATTATATTTGATATATACAATAAGATTTCAAATATTTACAAATTATTTTTTGTTGTGTTTACGAAAACGTGAATTACTGTTGCTTTATCATTTACTTATTTTTAGTACAGATTTATTTGCAAATAGATCGGAAGAGCACA
>NW_012073502.1:0-1131 GCF_000956235.1 Wasmannia auropunctata
CTGTTCCCCCACTTTGCGCTGTTCTCCCACTTCGTCAAAAGAAAGGTCGCTCAAGATGACTGCCATGACGTAGTTCCGTCCCCGGCTCCTACCCCCACTACCGATACCTTCTCTCCTGTGTCTTTTTACTCAATGTTATAGACAGGTGTTTTATGTCCATAAAGTATTCTTGTCAGGATGTCCAGGAACATTATAAAAATATCTATAGAATATACATTTGTGAAAATTCTAAAGCTCGTATCATACTATGTATTGCAGACGCGGATTGGATTGGAATTGCGGATCGCGGATCGGAATTCAGCCAATCACGACGAGGCATTTCCAGAGCTGCCTCGTCGTTATTGGCTTCCGATCCGCAATACGTAGTATGATATAGGCTTAAGGATGTTCTTATGTAAACAAATTTGTACATACGTCGATATGATATCCTCTTTTATATATACATTCATATGTAAGCCTTAAGCCGAGAACACATGAAATTCATAATAAAACACAAGCATATATAGGGTGTCTAGGTCAATGAGAATATTATGTAAATCAGTATAGCGATTTTATTCTGGATGCTCGTTGATACAGTGGGCTCATGATATGCTAATGATATGATTTACACTTTATGTGCCCCGGCCTTAAGATTCTCATTGGTTAAGCCATTTTATGCTGTGCTTATGCTTTGTTATGTATTTCATGAGCCTAAGGCCGAGTACAAAATGCATAATGCGGCATAAGCACAGCATAAGACGGCTAGATCAATAAAAGCCGAGACACAGACTTTTACATAACGCTGCATAACGTACAAAACATAAGGCATAAGAAAATCAACCAATCAGAATATAAAATAAAGGACTCTGATTGGTTGATTCTCTTATGCTTTACGTCTTATGCGTTATGCAGCGTTATGCAAAAGTTTGTGTCTTGGCCTTAAGAATCTTAGGGCGAATTCACATCTTGATAGAAAAGCAGAAGCCAATCAGAACTCGCGTTAGTAGTCAATAGTTTTTGCTTTCTGCTTTTCTTGCTATCAGTGCGAGTTCTGATTGGCTTTTGCTTTTCTGTTTTCTGCTTTTCTATCAAGGTGTGAATTCGCCCTTATGTAAATCAGTATGACGACTTTATGCTGGTTGCTCATTGGTC
>NW_012073503.1:0-462 GCF_000956235.1 Wasmannia auropunctata
TCGTAAGTATAATTGTAATATAGAAAAATATTTTTAATAATAATATACAAATATTAATAAATTGAAAAAAGGCTACTACCAATCTGCTACAAATTTGTATTATATCTGTATTAATAAATTTTATATATATATTATATTAATTTATTACGCTTTTGTTAATAATTTTTATTATTGCGTTATAAAAAATTTTAACATTTTTTAAATTATAATATACAAAAAATAATATCGATTTATGTTAATAAATAATATGTGTGTATACTAGGGTGGACCTTATTTTTGACTTTTGAATTTTTTTTCACGACGCCCCCTAAAGTTGTTCCATTTGGTGAAAAAAAAAATTGTGTAAAAGCTGAGCTCGATCGGACAAAGGGAAGACGTGGCACATCTAACTTGAAGTTTTTAAATTAATTCTCGGAACACTTTGTAAATATCAAGTTTGTTTTTTACAAATATTAAATGGCA
>NW_012073504.1:0-378 GCF_000956235.1 Wasmannia auropunctata
AAATCAAAAAATTTTAAAAATATATATTTAATATTCTATTAATAATAATAAAGGTACATAATTGTATATTACATAATATTGAAATTTTTTGTGTTTTTGTTATTAATATTAATGTTATAGTTTATAATTATAATTAATTTTATTCTAATAATATTATATATATATATTTATTTATATTTTTCTTTTTATGAAAATGCTAATGATGATAATGATAATGATGATTATTTTGATGATATTGATGATGATGATTAATGAAATGTTTTAAACAATTAATGTTTGATGATTTTCTTACATAAATAATTTATTTTGCACGTATATTGATTCTAAATATATTCTATTAAAATGCCAAGACGTAAAGTTGAACGTACATTAGAAGAA
>NW_012073505.1:0-457 GCF_000956235.1 Wasmannia auropunctata
TTGGCGGTCGCGTTGTATTGGTGCTCGAGGGTATCTGGGCAGTCGTGTTTGTGAAGATGCCGTAGTTGGGAGAGTCTTATGAAAGTCATAGTTACTCTCTTTTTCGCGCATTCTAACTTTATCTCGGGTCGCGTTAAAAGTCGCGCCGCGCCGTAACTCCCATGCGAGGGAATCTTAGTTTGTACACGCCGGGTTGATCGGGACGACAAAGGGATGGAACGACATACCGATGGAGAATAGAAAAGTTATTGATCTTCATCGTGGAGTTCTCGTGGTCGAGTTTCGACTCTCTTGGTGTCCTTGATCCCCTCACGGGGTTTCATTGGGCCCGGGGTCAGGGTCGAGCTCTCCGGATTACATCCGCGCGGTTACCGGATCACTCACGATGTTTCAACACTTTGATTCTCGTGAGAATTCCGACTCTCTTGGTGTCCTTGATTCCCTCGCGGGGTTTCTT
>NW_012073506.1:0-873 GCF_000956235.1 Wasmannia auropunctata
AAGTGACTGGAGTTCAGACGTGTGCTCTTCCGATCTACTTGTTTGATTTAAATGCAACTTAGAGACACGAGCCTATGTTATAAAAGAGATATTTTACTGTAACTTTTTCATTGTTTCTTTAATCATAAATACATAAACGGAACGCAGTGCCAACTTGCCTTTTGTGCCAACGAGCCCTGGTCTCCCCTATAATGCGGAGATTAAATCTCTCTTTAAAACATACCCTCAATGCTTATTTTAGTTTTTATATATGCGTAGTATGTAAATGTCGTTGGATACTGTGTGGTTGTCTTCTGCGCTTGGTTGCTTCGTTAAGCAATTTGAAATAGAGAAGGAGGAAAAGATTTATAATATAAGTATAATGACTACACAGGTCGGAAAAGAGAGGGCTACTTCTTTGAAAGTACAAGAGTTCAGAATTGATCTGTTTCTTGTACATCTTACGTATCTTTATGTACTCGTATATTTATTATGCGCATATTTAATTTTTTCATTTCTAGACTGATGTAATTGTTGAAGTTTTTTCTTAGTTTGTTTCATTTTTTTTCTTACTCTGTCATGATTTATTCATCCTCAATCATAATCCCAGACTGTCTAAAGCCATATATATTGCGTTAAAGCCAGTGATAAATTATAAGAACAATAAATAAAGAATAAAAACAAAATTTAAATTTACAGAATAAATAACAAAATTCCAACAGAAATTTACATCAGTAGCAATAAATAAATTATACGTTTGAATTAAATCCCGCTTATGCGTTATTTTATAAGAAAAATGCTATAACTATTTCAATGATGGTATAACAAAATAAAATTAAAATAATAATTAAAAAATATGAGCATGATTCATTATAACAGATGACTTACTTTCCT
>NW_012073507.1:0-325 GCF_000956235.1 Wasmannia auropunctata
TATTTAAAATAAGTCAAGCGACCAATCGTGGGGCCGCACGGTATCGCCTGGTACAGCGCGCATGCGCAGGGATATTACTACGCGAACGACCAATAAGAGTTCGTGAATCACCGTCTCATATAGAGATCGCCGAGTATGCAGCGCCACAGCGCTGCCAACTTAGAATAATAAAATATATGTTTAGGCCACGGCACTGTGCGTGCCTTACAGTATAGATTGCGTATTCCCTTTGAAATTATCGCTATTAGTTTAGAAAGAGTGACGTAACTTGATTCGTATCTCTCTCTCTCTCTCTCCCCCGTCCTCTCTCTCTCTCTCTCTCTCT
>NW_012073508.1:0-710 GCF_000956235.1 Wasmannia auropunctata
AAAAAAAAAACGAATAAACACACTATTAATCAAAGTCAAACTATTATTAGAAGATAAGCTAGAAATTCAAGGAACATACGATCCAGGATCTCAGATATCACTTATAAATTCAAGACTGATTAAAATAAATAAGAAAAAGGAGGATGTAAATAAAACATACTTGAAATCGATTAATGGTGTGGAAACAACAAAAGGATTGATTACAATTAAGATAAAAATATTTGATATTGAAAAAGAAATAGATGTGTACATAGTTGAAGAAGAAAAATTTCAGGATTTTATCATTGGGTTAGATATGATAAAAACCTTTAAATTAATACAGAATAAAGAGTTACAAATTTCACAGAAGAAAGAAACGGATTTAAAAATAAAAACAGATAACTACAATGGAAATAAACAATACTCCGTAAATTTTAATGAACACATCAAAGAGGATGAATTTAGAGTTACCCTAGACCCCATTTAGATAATATAAAGAAGACTAAGATAAAAAAATTAATAGAAGAATACAGTTCCATATTTGCAAAAGACAAATATGACATTAATACAGTAACATATTATGAGGCTAGAATAGATCTAATCGTGGATAAATACTGTAGTAAAAGACTATACAGATGCACAATAGAGGATAAAAAAGAAATTGAAGAGCAAGTGGGGAAGTTGCTAGAAAAAGGATTAATTGAGGAATCCTACAGCCCTTTCGCTGCACC
>NW_012073509.1:0-321 GCF_000956235.1 Wasmannia auropunctata
CTCATTTCCTCTCCCCCATTTTTTCTACATTCTTTAATTAGGTTGATTTTTATCAATATTTTACTCTTAATTATCCTACATATTTAATTTATTTCTTTATAATTGCAATAAATGCACGCAGTTCCTGTAAATACATGTATATCTATACGCGCCAACCAAGTTTCAATAATATAAAAATATGTATATATCCCAATGCTCCAAAAAATAATGATCTTACAATCTTGAAAAACAATGTTTTGTTTATTGTATGTATTTGTTCCATGAAACAAATAAAGTTTTTTTTCTAAACAATTATTTTAAATTTAATTGTACACTTAATTA
>NW_012073510.1:0-485 GCF_000956235.1 Wasmannia auropunctata
TGCAGATCCTTGATGTGTGGCCAGCCAGCGTCCGCCACATCCACGCGTGACCCTCCGGAAGTGATCTTCGGGAGAATCAGGGCTGAAATGGGCATCGAGAAGTCGCCGTGTCGGGCGCACAGCTGCACCCGGACCCGCCCACGCGCGACAGCGGTTCGTTGTCCACCCACGCCGAAGACGTTCACGGCTGCCGCTGACCTCCGGAGTCGGAGACGTTGCACAATCGCTTCGGAGATGATCGAGACCTCAGAGCCAGGGTCGACCAGGGCCCGTGCAGGGCAGCGAGAGCCACTCCCATCACAGATATAGACTCGTGCTGTGGCCAGTAAAACGGCGGATTGAGTTGCCTGCCTGCGTGCGTGCAATGCGGTCGCTGAAGTGCTCGCTGAGACGGCAGGCGGGTTCTTCTCTGTGGAGCACGCATCGTGCATCGAACTGTGATGCCTCTCCTTGCACGTGCTGCATGAGAACTTTGACTTGCATTC
>NW_012073511.1:0-334 GCF_000956235.1 Wasmannia auropunctata
ACAAATATGTCAAATTAACAGAGAACTAATTTTATTGAGCGGTTCTGCTATTTTCTACAACCAAGGAAATCCGATCTAACGTGTAACATTATGTCACGGAACACGATATTTCTTATCCTGGAAACTTTTTTATTTTTTTTGGAACATAATTTGCCTGTTGATTCTGAAAAAATGCATTAGGCAGAAAATCTCGTGATTTCAAATATAAGAATAAATCTGTCAAATTAATTGAAAACTAATTTTATTAAGCGATTTTTGCTTACTGCCGTTACAATATGACACCGAGTTTCGCATGTGCGGACAATACAACAAAACAAAAGATCGGAAGAGCACA
>NW_012073512.1:0-1047 GCF_000956235.1 Wasmannia auropunctata
GCCAGCCCGCTCAGAGATGTGTATAAGAGACAGACATAATGTTATGAAATTTATGTAAATAAAATACAATGATTATGCTGCAACCATATTAATTGTTTTTATTTTTTTTCGTATCTTTCTTCACTTTAGAAACAAAAACCAAATATAATATAATAGAGACATATAATTACAATTTGTATTACTAGCACTACAGACGCGCGCTATTTAACACTTCTTACTATAATTTACAATAACATCAACTTCAATACACACAACTGTCAAAATGCAAGCACTGACACAGCCGCTTACACGAAGTAAGCGCATCGAGACAACCAATCAGCATCGCGGAAAAGCGACAACAAATAATTTCGAAAAATGCGAGTTATTGACTTTACATGCACTTTTTTTTATTATATATATAGATTCTTAAAAATATAAAATGATTGTATTTATAATTTACATATATTTTTGTTGTATTCATATTTTAAAGAATCCTATATTTTCCTATTCTTCTTGAGATTATTGTGTCAATAGCTTTGCAATATATCTTGCGATCTTTCGAAAAAGCTTCTTAATCTGTAAAACATTTTTTTATTAATATTGATATAGAACAATTTTTGATACGTATATTATTTAATAAGTATATTGTTGGAATATTTACCATTTTCGGGACCATTTTGTTTTTTTAGTGCTTTCAACTAAAAAAAATTTAATTCCGTTGATATAATAAAAAAGAAATATATTTTGGAAGTCTAATTAAAATTATTTTAAATCATAAAGAAATTTGCAATAATAAAATAACAAATGCGAGAGAGAAAGAGAGAGAGAAAGAGAGAGAAAGAGGGAGAGAGAGAAAGCGAGAATTCTTCACATAAAATTATAATTGCAAACGCAAATGTGAGAAGATATTATTATATTTTTTATTGTTTAAAAAATTACAAAAATGACTTACGGCAGAATCTCAATTTTTTGGATCGACTTCACCGATTGCATCAGCATCGGAGAAGGCGTTTGCTTCCGCTTCAGGTGATCCTGAAGCGCTTATGATCATAGATCGGAAGAGCACAC
>NW_012073513.1:0-523 GCF_000956235.1 Wasmannia auropunctata
GCGCGACAATTGCTCGACGAAGCCTTTGAGAAGTGGCGCCGGACCCTTTAAGATGCGGAACACGCGGGCCTGATTAGCGCGAATTCTAAACCCCGATCTCCATCCCCAGAAAAATCACCTTCAAGCTTGTCCACCGCCCTCTCCTTCCTCCTCTGCTGCAACGCAGAGAATATTTCCCGATACTCCTCCGTATTCCAAACCTTCACCTCCAATTCGCTCTCCTTCTCCCGGCTCTTTTCCCTCCTATAACTTTCCCGACATAGGAAATTGGCTAAACCCACCTTCTCCTTATGAAAATTTATTAATTCCCGGATCTCCAGCAATCTCCATCTATGATTCCGACGGCAATCCCCTCTCATCCTCCCTCCCCCGCACCCTCTGCCTCATCTGATTCCTCCCTTTGCGAAATCATCGACGAAATACCAGCACCACGTCCCCGTTTTTATTTCAATTACGGAAACCATCGAACTTTAGAGTCGTTGTTTTCACAGTTTGACCAACTCACGACCTGTCTCTTATACAC
>NW_012073514.1:0-497 GCF_000956235.1 Wasmannia auropunctata
CTCTAACTTTTTTATTAATCCAGCAATGTTTTCATCTTGTGTTTGATAAACGGAAAAATTATATTCAAATGGATTATCTTCTACAATACATATATTAAAAGATCTACTAAGAGCATCCACATGCTTCATGCGATCACCTGGTTTATGTTCCACTGTATAATCAAAGTTTTGTAACTCTAAGTCCCAGCGAGCAATTCTAGGATTAATATCTTTCTTTTGTAATGTCAATTTAAGAGCATTACAATCTGTAATAATTTTAAAAGGTATGCCGACTAAATATATTCTGAATCGCTTCAATGCGTATGTATATAATAGCTAATGTTTCTAATTCAAAACTATGATATTTACTTTCTATTGGCGTAGTTCGTTTAGAGAAATAAAAAATAGGATGCATTTTCCGATTCAATTTACGCTGTACTAAAATCGCTCTAAAGCCATAAGAGCTAGCATCACAATGCAATTCTGTGATATCATGAGGGTCATAAATAGCCAATATT
>NW_012073515.1:0-577 GCF_000956235.1 Wasmannia auropunctata
CTCATAAATCGTACTTCTTCAATATTTTATTGTTTCATTTAATTAATAGAAGCAACATTTAGTAACAAAAATATGAAGTAAATAAGAAATGCGTAAGACAGACAAAAAGTTAACAGGTTACATCTTGTTTTGTGCATGCTATCAACATTAAAAAAAATCAGTTACAATTGATGTAAATTTTTGATCAATTTATATGTATAGCTGATACTAATGCAACCATGCAATTTTTAATTAAATTGTTATTTTTTCTTAAAAGTAAAGGGTAGCGGATTAAGGAGGTAATTTCGGGCCCCGCGCGTAATTCATCGTCATGGTGAGCAAAATGTCCAGTCAAATAAAAGAAAATTTTGTGCCAAGTTTCATTTCAAGACCCACACAATTTCGAAATATTACAAGAGATATGCTTTTTTTTGACATTTTTTTCTCTGCCAAATTTGAATTAATCTTTACATAAAAATTTATGATTACAAAGGCTATCCATATACATAAGTTTGAATTTTGTTGTCGTTCTGTGCTGAAAATTCTGTTTTTAAAAAAATCCAGAATATTTTAAATCGCATTTTTTCTAGATCTAAAA
>NW_012073516.1:0-513 GCF_000956235.1 Wasmannia auropunctata
TTCCGATCTCTTGGAAATCCTGAAAGTAAGATGCTGCGATACAAAGCCAGGTTAGTAGTGAAAGGGTACCACGACCATGTACCAAGTATAAATTATAACAAAGTTTTCTGTCCGGTTGTTTATAGATTCAATACTTTAAGATGACTTTAATATCGCTTTTAAATCGTCTTAAGTTTATACATATTAATTTGTAATTATTAATACTAGAACAAAACAGCGCGCGCTTCGCGCGCGCCATTTATTCAGTATCACTAAAATATGACACACACATACGTACATACAATATATATATGTAATTCTGATTTTAATGAAACTTACACTTTGAAGTCACAAAAATAGATGAATTTAGAAATTATTAGTTGGGGCTAAAACACGGTTTAAAGGGATAAATCTACCCTTTATATATAAATTAATTTTTTCTTTTTTTCGTTAGATCTCGAAAATTATTTAAGAAAAAATGCTTTATACAAAAGTTTTACAATAAAATTACTTCTATTCATTTACGTTAATAGA
>NW_012073517.1:0-513 GCF_000956235.1 Wasmannia auropunctata
GACTTAGTTATGAGAGACCTTGAGGAGGAGGTGCTTGAAAAAATCGATTTTTATGTTCCTTTTTACTTTCAATATGTGGACGACATTGTAACTGCGATTCCTAAATCATCCATAGATAATGTTCTCGAGAAGTTTAATTCGATTCATCCAAGATTGAAACTTACAATGGAAATTGGAGGCAATTCAATCAATTTTTTGGACACTACACTAATTAATGACAATAATAGGATTAAATTTGATTGGTATCACAAACCAACCTTCTCGGGGAGATATCTAAATTTTCATTCACAGCACCCTCTCTCTCAAAAAAGAGGCACGATTATTGGCCTAACAGATAGGGCATTTACTCTTTCACATCCAGAATTTCACCAAAAAAATTTCGAACACATTGTGAACATATTATTGAAAAATGACTATCCTCTTAAATTTATTTTTGAGACAATTGTATCGAGAATTAGGACGTTAGTAAATAAAAAAATTGTAATCAACCAGAATAGATCGGAAGAGCACACG
>NW_012073518.1:0-446 GCF_000956235.1 Wasmannia auropunctata
TCGCTCGTATACCTTTCTCTCTCGCACTCCTTGCCACTCTTGGACTCACTTGCGGCCTACAAAGAACAAAGGCATTCCACCTCCATATACTATATACTCAAAGATATAATATCCACGTCCACGATGGAAGTTAAATAAATTTCCAAAAGAGATCCATACTATATCCATGATAGATGTCTTCCACAAATCTATCATCGACGTCCATTAAACATCTATGGATTAAAAAAAACCTGATATACGTGACATCGCCGATGGAGTTAACAAAGTTGTCTTTCTCGTATTTAAAAAGCGATATAGAATGGAATAAAAGCCGCAGTATTATGAGATTTTTTTATTCATTAACAAAATGATTCTTTGAAAGAGTCTTCAAAATTGATTTCTAAGATGAAACTAAATTAGATGTTGTTTTGATAATACAGTTTTATTGCTGTCTCTTATACACATCT
>NW_012073519.1:0-426 GCF_000956235.1 Wasmannia auropunctata
AGTTCAGACGTGTGCTCTTCCGATCTTGCTAGGTAATTTATAGTATACTTGGAATAAATTTACTAAATTGCAATACTAATTTTCGTAGAACTAATAGTAATCATAATGCATTTGCAATGTCATGCACCGATTATCTACTTACCTAACAATGTAAATTTTGTTCACAAATAGTTATTCCAATATTATCATGATAACAATTTTAACTTAATATACATTCTAAAGAGGATGTCAAAGGGGTCATCAAAACGTCATTGACAAAAATTGACTTTTTTATTAACTCGTAAAAATAAATTAATAAGAAAAAATCAGTAATTAATTTTTCAATAAACTAGATAACGTAAAATAAATTACAATATATATTTTTATTTATTACATATTCTCTTTTTTTCATTTACGTCAGCGAATAGCTATAAAATACAATATGTT
>NW_012073520.1:0-771 GCF_000956235.1 Wasmannia auropunctata
AATGATTAGTATCTCGATAATTAAGATGAACATCGCAAAACAATAGAGGACGATTCGATTCAGTTTAGCCCACTCTACCTGCCCACGAACGCTTTGCCATTGAGTACGGGACACCCTGTCTATATATATATATATATATATTTATAATTGCAATGACATAATGTATATAGATGAATACCGTATATGTATCAAAAAGTTACAAGGAATCCTACAAAAAGTACCCAGGTGCAGATCTCTGCCTATAAGAATCTAAATAAGATGCTTATAAGTACTTTGCTGCAGTATCTAGATACAGTACTTATAAGTACTTATATCTAAATATGTTACAACACTAACTATTTATATTACCGAATACTGTCTATAATTCTATGTTATAATTTATTGTTTTTAACATTGAAAAAATGACCCAATATAGATTGAAACGTCTGTTTATATTGTATATTAACGTATTTTATATTCGAGCATTAAACATCCAGCTCTAGCTTACAGCCCATTATTTTGTTTATTATTTCTGTTAAATTATTCTGTTGAATAATTACACGGCTCTACAAAAAAAATTTCGTTCCTTGTCCTAAAGTTCATTTTACGATTTTCCGGTTAATTGTGCACAAAAACGACAAAAAAATACCTTTTTACCCTGTAAAGTTTGCTTTTGTGACAGTTATAGTAATAATACTCATTTTCGAGTTTTTATAGGAATTTTAATTAATTCTAATACATTCAAAGATACCGCGATATAAAAGTGGGGTTTAGATCGGAAGAGCACACGTC
>NW_012073521.1:0-303 GCF_000956235.1 Wasmannia auropunctata
GTGACACTATTTGCTCCCTGTCACTACTTGCCCCCTTCCCCTTCCCTTATACAAATAATGTATAGTCAAATAATGTATGGTCAAATAATTATCGCTCCATGTAATAGCTTCGTATAAATGTTCTTCGTTTTTCTGCATTCTGAATGATAAGGACGTGGAAATTAGGCAATACATACGAACGCGTAACTATCCAATATACTACGCAAAGTGTAACGAGCCCGCGAAGCCACGTAATGTTGGAAATCAAAATAAATCGACAACTTGCAAAATAGAGAAGACCGTGACTGGTTGATACATGGGGCA
>NW_012073522.1:0-596 GCF_000956235.1 Wasmannia auropunctata
CATTTCCTAACCCGATAAAGCGCCTTCGACTCGCATCGTCCGCCTCTGCGCGTACCTGCGAAAGTTTATCTGGTTGCGCCCTTCCATACCCCCTCCACTTCCAGTCTCATCTCGTTCTTACACGGGATTCACTCTTTCACTCTATCAAATTAAATATCCTGGGGTTTAGACGTAACACTAGTGTACTAAATCGGGTAAATATACCGATGAAGGGAGGCTGCTCCAATGACCTTGCCCTTTATATGTTGTCAAGGTCATGACCCCAAGTGACCTTCAGGTGGTTTTAGCCATCGCTCGTTATTCGTTAAAAAGTTATTAACAAAATATATGTGGAAGTATGTATGGACGGAATAGGCATAAATATAACTTACTATAATAATTAAAAAGTTATAAAAACTAAATACTTTATTGAATACTATTATTAATAGGATACATTTGTCTCATTATTTGAAAGAATGCTTCAATTCGCCAGCATTACATAATAATGAATACATTGTGAAATTTTGATGTCTCAATATCTAATAAATTTTCGCCTTATACAATGTATGAGTCTACAATCTGTCTCTTATACACATCTCTGAGCGGGCTGGCAAGGC
>NW_012073523.1:0-381 GCF_000956235.1 Wasmannia auropunctata
GATGTGTATAAGAGACAGCTTATATAATTTCATATTTATTTTTGAACAATCTGAATAAACTTTTTTTAGAAAGATTTTTTTAAAGTTAAAATTATACATAATTATTTATTTAAAAAACATTTTTGGTTTAGGAAAGATGTAATGTACGACGTTTTTTTATATACTTAACATAAATACTTTTCTTTTTTATCTTCAATGTATAACACGATTCGAAACAAAAATTGTTTCGATTAATTATATCAATTTATATCAATCTTATCTGTATGATACGAATTTGATTGTATTCTAGTATAACTTGATTAGTTGTCTTTCTTTGAAAATGTTTAAAAAAATGGCAAAAGTAAGAAATTTCTTATCAATATATAGTCTACATCGTACGTA
>NW_012073524.1:0-545 GCF_000956235.1 Wasmannia auropunctata
AACAAAAATACATATTATTAATAAAAAAGGTTATTATATGAATAATTTTTTTTGATACTGTCAATAAATTAAAGCGTACTTTTCCCATATGTTTTCCACTTGTCATATATCTAAAAGCTTCTTCGATATTTGTTTTCGGAAAAATTTTCATTTGAAGTGGTTTAATAGTTCCATTATTAAGACCATCGGTTAGCATTTTTGACAATAGAGATTTGTACTTGTGATCAAACTCTCCAATGGTCATACTCTCGAGATTAATTCCATAAAAGCTAATACCCTTCTTAAACGCGGACATACTTAAAGGATTATTAGAAAGGAGATCAAATTTACTAATCTCCAAAAAACGACCATTTTGCGCCAAACAACGAACAGATGCAATTAACTTTTCTTCCGCTAATGAATTTAAGACTATGTCGACGCCGCGACCTTTCGTTTGTCGCATTATCATTTGTTCAAAACTCGTATCTCGAGAAGTTCCAATATTTTCATTCAAAATAGTCGGGAACATTTGTCTAATAAAGTTTCGTTTGTCACTCGTGCCCACT
>NW_012073525.1:0-339 GCF_000956235.1 Wasmannia auropunctata
TATACATATAAATAAGACAACTATTCGTTTTCTTTTCAATTGATTAGTTATTTGACTTTTTATGCAGAATGTCAGGAATCTATTTATATAAGGCAATTAGAGTAGTTCCATTAAAAGAAATTTTGTTAACTTCTAACTTTCCAAAACTTTTATTTAGAAAAATTTTGTTTGAATCATTTTATGTTTTCCTGAAAACCATGCAGTTCTTGTCTTAAACATTTTCCTGTAAAATACTTTATTTTAGAGATATTTATTCCTATTTGGACCTTTAGAATCCACTGTGTTTATTCGGAGTGTGCAAGTTAGGCCTGAATATTGATGTTTAATATACCTATATTA
>NW_012073526.1:0-384 GCF_000956235.1 Wasmannia auropunctata
AAACCTAATTATAATTTTTATTATATATCTTTTTTTTTTTAAATAATTAATACTCAAACACTATATTATTTTGAGAAAAATGTTATTTTAAAAAAACGTACTGATATTAAACAGTTAAAAATAAATAAATATTTTCTTAAATTTATTGCTTTGTAAAAAAATATTCTTTAAATTTTTCTCAGCATTTCTCTCAAATACACTGCTCAAAAAAATTATGGCATAGAAAAATTTTGAGCAAAAATTGGTCAACTTTGGTTAACGGTAACTCCGCGAAAAATCATCGTAAAATGATGAATTTTTTTCAAATGAAAGCTTGAAATCTCTACTTTAAAATACCGTGAGGCGATTTTAAATTTAACGCACCCCTGTGGCTGTAAAACTCTT
>NW_012073527.1:0-393 GCF_000956235.1 Wasmannia auropunctata
AACTTTATGACACTATAAACAGCATCCCTGAGAAAAATTTTTGCAAGTCCGTGCATTCCGTCAAATATTTTTCTTAAAAAACGCTTAGTTTTCTATTTTTGATCCCAGAATTTAATAGCTGGTGTTAAGAGCTTTCCAAAGTACTATTATAAAATACTTTTTGGTAAATCTCGAGTTATGAAGTTTGAAAGTTACAATACCGTCGGCATTAGCATTATCCAAGGTGACTGAACAATGGTTAAAACCTTTTGAATGTTGTTCAAGATCATGACCTTAAGGCGATGCTGAAAGGTCGAAAATACCGACACATTGCAGTTCAGTAAATTTCTCCGAATTGGCTCGAACGGAATTGAAAATCCTTTTACAGGGTTGAAATCGGAAGAGCACACGTCT
>NW_012073528.1:0-317 GCF_000956235.1 Wasmannia auropunctata
GGTGATCTTTATAAATCAATATCTCGATAATTATTGCGAAAATCGCAAAATGATACAAGACTTTTCTGTTCAGTTTGGCCCACTCGACTGCCTACAAACGCTTTACCATTGAGTACCGGATATACAATGCTATTACAAAAAGCGTTATATGAGTTATTAATAAGGATTAATTATTAATAAATCTTTCATTAAAGTTTAAAAAAATAGATAAAAATATAATATGTATATTTTGTAAAAGTCTCAATCAATCAGAAAAAACCATTTGTCATGTGCAAACATATTTTACAATGTCATTATCTCAAAGTTCAGCAATAATA
>NW_012073529.1:0-494 GCF_000956235.1 Wasmannia auropunctata
TTACAGTAATATGACACAAAATTGAATCATCGAATGAAATAAATTTTACAATTAGTTTAATGTAAAAGTTTCTGCTTTTAATATTGCCCAAATGCGTCATTATATAATATATTGCTTTTAATTACCTATGATGTAAATGCTTTGCACAGTGATTTCGTAAATATAATTTAACAATTTAAAAATAAATTTATATCATATGTTGTTACAGTAATATTACAAAATTAAATCATCAAATTAAAATTACAGTAATATTACAAAATTAAATCATCAAATGAAATAAATTTTACAATTAATTTAATATAAAAGTTGTTACTTTTAATATTGCTAAAATGCGTCATTATGTAATATATTGCTTTTAATTACATATGATGTAAATGTTTTGCATAGTGATGTCATAAACATAATATAACAATTTGAAAATAAGTTTATATCATATGTTATTACAGTAATATAACACAAAATTGAATCATCGAATGAAATAAATTTTACAATTA
>NW_012073530.1:0-325 GCF_000956235.1 Wasmannia auropunctata
ATACAATATTAGGCGTGCATCAATTTTTTATTCTCTAATTCTTTGCACACTCTGATAACTTTGACAACCCGCTAAATCTAAGTATCTTTACAAAAACAAATAGCAATTTTTATAACAAAGCGTGTACAATAATTTTCTTCGGAAACTTCAAAGCTGAAGAACGTAGTCATATTTTTAAAGAATACTATAAAATGAGGAGGAGCGCCGTATTTAACAACGCTTATGTATGTCTCACCTCGTCTCAGCTCGGCCGAATAAATAATTAGACGGTTTATTTTTAACTCTCGCTTGTGAAAGCAATTATTCCATTTTTTTGCGGCGCGGC
>NW_012073531.1:0-706 GCF_000956235.1 Wasmannia auropunctata
ATATATATATGTGTGTATTACGAATTTTCCTTTCGTTTACAATCCTGAGAGAGATATCAACTCCCTTAATAATAATAATAATAATAAAAATAAAACATACATATATAAAAAAAATAATAATAAAAAAATATACATATATATGTGGATGTGCGCAAGTATAGGCCGTTATATTATTTGCGTCCAAAGTGCAAATATTGTAACAAGAAGCATGAAAGAATTTAGGAGAAGGTTTTGGTAGTCACCTTTTCTTTCCTGTTTCTTGATCTCTCAAGGCGACATATTGAAGTAACACGAGATCTTACGAAAAATAGGTTAATCTATTAATATAATTTGTTCCCTCCTTAAGAATATATAAGTAAAGTCCTCCCTCTCAAAAAATATTAAAAAAATATATATATATATATACCTATAAATATATAAAAAAAAATCAAATAAAAAAATGGAGAGCTTAATTACTTGATCATCGATTACAGTATATATACGAGATGTCAGCGTCCCAACGCCTCCGCCAGCTTGCCGGATTACGGAACGACGTGGCACGCGCCGAACGGAAATGGATTATCTATAGATATCTGACGACGCTTCGATGCATCACTGCATTGAATGGACGGGAGATATATCAACACTCCCGAGATTTTTATAAGATCTGCGAAAGTTGTTATAAGAATGTCCCAACCGATATACAAGGCAAATATCAGCCTCTCTT
>NW_012073532.1:0-652 GCF_000956235.1 Wasmannia auropunctata
GTGTGCTCTTCCGATCTTAATAAATATTATTGTGTCATATCAGTTTATATATTCTACACATGTAATTTTTGTAAAACGAACCAATGTATTATGTAAGTGAATGAAATTAAGTTAAATAAACTGAAATGAAAGAAATAATGAAATTACAACACCTAAAAAAGTATGAAAGTTTTTGGAAAAGAAAAGAAAACCGTAGTCGTATAAAATTTTATGTAGAAACTCAGTTTAATTATTTACGAATTTAGACATTTTCTTCTTGTTTTTTCTAGTTTTATTTTGTAAAGATATTTCGCGGTTAATTTCACGTGCTCGGATGGACGTTCGCATCCTTACCAGGCATAAAATTACCTCTGTAAAATTTTAATACAAACTGTATACAATAATTGTTTTCGAGAGAACATATAAAATTTAAACAAGTATGTGCGCCCGCATACCAAACGGCTCCAACAAGCGTCGCGTCGTCCGGCCGTCTGACAACCATTTTATCCGGCCGAAGTACGCCGGACATTGCCGAGACTGCACGAATGTGACGTAGGCAAGCTGCTGCCAGATAGAGTCCTAGATTATTAGAGAAGCGCGACCGGCTTATGGCAGTATCGCAAAAGTACTAGAAAATATTAAAAATGGCATCGAATGGCCAATCATAAGATTG
>NW_012073533.1:0-1734 GCF_000956235.1 Wasmannia auropunctata
TGTGCTCTTCCGATCTAGGGTTTACGATACTAAATACTTCACAAGAAGAATCAATACAAGAAATTCAAAATTGTAAAAAAGTGAAAAGACCTGTTTGCTTTATATTTTCAGCCTTAGGGTCGCAATGGCCAGGAATGGGTATACATTTTTATATTATATACTTTATTTATTGTAGTTTCAAATAAAAAATTAATATAAGTTTTAAATTAACATCAGGTCGATATTTATTAAAATTTCAAGTCTTTGCAAATGCAATAAGAATGTGCGATGACATTTTAAAACCATATAATATAAGTGTCACGGACATTTTGACAAATACAGAAGAAAATGTGTATGAAAACGTGTTATACGCGTTTCTTGGAATTGTCGCTGTTCAGGTAATATTATATTACAAAGCTATACATTGAAATATACTGATTAAATTTATTAATAACTATAAACATAACTTTTCCATGTCGTTATTGTAATGTGCCATATCACAGTTCTTATCTCGCACCCACAGAATCTCAGTTTTTGTTTAATTTGAACAAAATAATACCATGTAACTGTATACAGAACTAGAATCTTATATTTATTTTTTGTTACGTTTTATTATTTTACTAATAGTAAGTTTTTAAAATATTTTGTTTAGCTAATTATTGATATGTATACTTGTAGATCGGTTTAGTAGATCTCCTAACATCTTTAGAAATTACTCCGGATTACATGATTAGTCATTCTGCTGGCGAACTGGGTTGCGCGTACGCGGATGAATGTCTCACCATTGAACAAACTATTTTGTCAGCATACTCTATTGGTTTGTCGTGTGACAACACAAAATTGATTTGTAGCTCTATGGCAATTGTCAGTATTGATTACGAGTACCTTAAAAATATATGTCCAGCGGATATTGAAATAATATGCCGCAATAGCGAGAACAGCAGCGTCGTTAGTGGTCCCGCAAAATCCGTGCAAGAATTTATAAAAAAATTACAGGTTTATACAAAATTGAATATCTCTTGTATATATTATAATATAATGCAAAACTTTGCCTAATAATTTAAAAAAATCGAATTCATAAATTTAAACCACAATTTTTTACACATGCATGCGTTATATTTATATTTTTGAATTATCAGGTTAATAATATTTACGTGAAAGAGATCCACTGTAACGTGCCATATCACAGTTCTTACCTCACATCCGTAAAATCTCAGCTTTTGTCCAATTTGAACCAAATAATACCACATCCGAAAAAACGAAGTCCAAAATGGATCAGCACTTCTATACCCCGTGCCGAATGGCACACTTCAGCATCAAAATTATCATCGGCTGAATATCATACACGTAGTATACTAAACACTGTTTTCTTTGATCAAGCAAGATATTTAATTCCAAGTAACGCAGTGACCATCGAGATAGCACCAGACAGCGTTCAGCAGCAAGTTTTGGACGAACTCTTACATCCAAATATTACAAACATTTCATTGACTCGACGCACTGAACAATACAATAATATAATTTTTCAAGGAATTGGAAGGCTTTACAACTGTGGTTTACAGCCGCAAGTTGCCAATTTATATCCGCCAGTAACATTGCCAGTTAGCAGAGGAACTCCTATGATCTCCCCATCGATCAGGTTCAAGATATTATCATAATCATAAAATAGATTTCAAAGAAAATTACATACATGTATATATATATATATGTGTGTGTGTGTGTGTGTGCGTGCGTGCGTGCGTGCGTGCGTGCGTG
>NW_012073534.1:0-703 GCF_000956235.1 Wasmannia auropunctata
TAGGGGAGATCGGGGCTGGTTGATACATTTAAAATTGCTGTAAAATAACAAACGGTAATATTCTATCAAAAATATAGTATTTCCGCCAAAATATTGCAGTCATGCTGCAATAAGATATTTTGGACTAAATAACATATTTTCAGAAATAAAAAATAATTTCAGTTTTTGATAGCCAAAAGTAAAATAAATTAGTGATATATTAAATGTTATATTTATAAATCTGATTATTATATTATAATTCCAACTATTTTTTTAGAATCTTTACTTTAAAAGTAATAACTTATAGTTATATTAACGTCTTAAAATATATTTTTTGCTTAAGCAACAATTAAAATGTATAAATATGATGAGTCGGGGGGCTGGTTGTGACGGGATGTGTTGTTACAGTGTTTATTTCTGTTTTCCACCGAAACAAATTTAAAATAATGTTAGATTTCTGTGGTCTTTTCTTAGTGCAATCTTATATTTATATTTTTTTCTTCTGTGATTTATGTAACAGAAATACTGATAAACATTTATGTTTATATTATTAATGTTACATTAATGTGTATATTTTGTTTGAAAATTATAAATAAAGTTATGTTATGTACAATTTTTTTTATTTCCTTCAATTAAGTGCGTTATATTTTGAAATCTGAATGTGTAACGACTGATTCCAGTAACTGTAACAATTGATAACCCGCATATGGAGCCGGTTGTTACA
>NW_012073535.1:0-901 GCF_000956235.1 Wasmannia auropunctata
TTGTTCCGTACGACCTCTTCGCCCAACAACCATCCGCTACAACAGTTATATACGGAATGCCATTGATAATTTCATCGCTCTCTAGAGCGAGTTGCTTCTCAATTTCGCCTGCCTTTTTCATATTTTCCAAGGCTGTTTTCTCAAATTCATCGAGTACTAATTCTCGATGTTTAATATATGTTTTCTCAGACATACACGGTATATTTGCAGCTGCCATCTGCTCTTCTAATTGGGCATATCCAATCCCAATCGCTACAGTTCCAGCTGTCATAGCCGTGTTGACATCTAAGATTTTATCATCTTTGGGATGTGACCAAAAATCTGCTTTATAATGGCACATTCCGCATTTAAAAAAAAAACCGCGTTTTAAACCCGCAGCGGTGACTATTTACGAGATGCCAATCTTGAAATTGACATTCAATTCCACGTATATGGTTGTCAAATGTCCTATGTATTTCTTTCGTAAAAAAAGAAACATTTATAATGCGATCACCTTCAGGCTCATGATCTTGGATACGATTTTTATCCAGATCGCCTTATGGTTCGATGACGAGAGTATCATCATCTTCGCAAATGTGGACATTTTCATCGTACCTTCATTTATTGTATTCATGCACGTATCTAAAGTACTGTGACCTCATTCATCGCATCGAGTGACATCACCGATGTTAGTGATGATTCGATAAATTTATTGTCAGCATCTTTAGTGCTGGCAAGTGCTTCTTCAAGCTTTCTCATTTGTCGTCTGCAAAGAATAATATTAATATTAATATTCATTGAATTTATTAAAAGAAATAATTTAATATACATATAGATAATTAATAATATACATATTATTAAAATTACTACATATGAAATAATTAATTTAATATGAAATACACACACACACACACACACACAC
>NW_012073536.1:0-550 GCF_000956235.1 Wasmannia auropunctata
TTAAACGACCTCACCCTCGTTCACTTCCCCCTTCCCTGCAGAAAATCGCACTGGTCCGATCCCGAGTCAAAAGGATTAAGTTCCTTGACAGAAACAGAACCAACGATCGCGCTGGCTTGAGATCGAGTAACATCGTCCCTTCAGGACGTTGACTCGTCCGTCAAGCCCGTTTAAAGCGCCTTCGACTCGCACATATGACACCGCGCCTATTTGCGAGACAGGCTATCTGGTTACGTCCTTCCGTATTCTCCCTCCTTCCCTCGAATCCAGCCTCGTTCCTAAACGGGACTCTCTTTTGATTTTTCCCTACTCAAAGATAAATTATTTTCCCGGGGATTGGACGTAACAGAGAGTTTTACCAAATTTGTATGGTTGTACCCGACTGAAATCACTACGACGTGTGAGGTTATAAGTAAATTAGACGCGCAAAAACAAATATTCGGAAATCCCAAACAAATTGTAACTGATAAAGAAACAGCCTTTACATCACAGGAATTCAACGATTATTGTAAAACGGAAGGGATTAAACATTTAACAATAACTACGGGAT
>NW_012073537.1:0-626 GCF_000956235.1 Wasmannia auropunctata
TCATTGCTACCACTTCCTTGCATTCCTCCACGAAGCGTTAAAGAAACCGAGTTTCCATTCATCAAGCCAAATAGCCGAAAGAGTTCTGTATCGTATTCAGAAAAAGTGAAATCTGCTTCAAGCTTCTCCATGCCCATATCAATATTTACTGGAATATCCATACCACCAGATCTGTATTCATCTGTTTTAATGGTGAGCTTCGGCAAGGTTATTTCATCTATTTTTCCTGCATAGCCTCTACCATCAACAAATACGTTAAAATTTCTCAGTATTTTCGGTAACACTTCGCTTTCTCCTAACTTATATTTACAAGATGAGATCTGAATATTATTTGCTCAGCCGGATATGGTGGCGTGAACTCAAAATCAAAATACACTTTCCCGCTTGCAATATTTGCCGGTGTATTAAGTTCAGGAGTTGCATAACATTTTCCACTGATAATTGCTCCTTGCGCTTTTAAATTAGCTAAATAAGAATTCACCCCCTCAATCACGTCATCTATATAAGTTTTGGTAATATTTCGATCAACTGCCCATAAATGAGCTCGAAGTAGACTATCGTTGATTAAATCTGCAGTTCTTCTCACTGACAAAAAAGCCCATTTTGAGTCATTTGAACATGTTCTA
>NW_012073538.1:0-376 GCF_000956235.1 Wasmannia auropunctata
ACTTCGAGATTCATCAAAGGAATAGGTTGGGTTGTCGATCAATGCGCGCGCAACATTAGACAAGGATAAAGATGGCTCTCTCATTTTCTCTCTCTTTCTATCAGCTCACAGTTCCCATCAAAGGCGCCGCCAGGTCTCTCCTACTCTATGTATATAAACTCTTTGGTCGTAACTGTGTATGGTTAAACTGTGGTGTCGCGAAAAACGCCGGGATGGCCGCTCTCATGCTTCTCTGGACTCTCTGGTATTTATAAATTTTGATCATATGATCTGTTTTGACGATAAAAATGAGTGTCGAACGTCAACATGAAAATCATACCTTCACAATCGATCGGTCACAATCGAATGTTCTTACATTCGATTGTGATTGGTCAAT
>NW_012073539.1:0-1115 GCF_000956235.1 Wasmannia auropunctata
TACCACTATATAACCAATGTCATATAGAGCACTTATAATCTTAAATAGAGTGTCCTTCGTTATAGGTTTTTCGTATTCGTAATAGATTTGTTGTTTCCATTTGGAAAACAAACCTCGAACCATTGCAACCTGGCAGGTTTCATAACTTTGCGACAATAGTTGTAGGCTCTTGCACTCAAGCACCGAAAAGTAATTGCTGCTTGTCTTCTCTATCTTCAGCAACCCAATTAACTCGACATTTTTTGGACATAAGGCTCTTTACTTGTCCTGGTGTGAAGATGGTGTGAAAACTCCACATAATTTTTTCCCATTTGTTCTACATCTTTTTTCTCTTTTAACTCAGCCTGCAATTGGACTTTCTGCATGCTCTCAATGATTCTGCATTTTTCATCCAATTTGGCCTGTAATTTGAGATTCTTGCAAACAAGCTTTTTATTTTCATCTTTCATTTTCGCCAAAATGGTCGACAATTGTACAAATTCTTCTTGCATTTTTATTTCTTTCGATTGCGGTGAAGAGCTGAAAAATAGAAAGAATAAAATAGCACTTTTGAGAAATTATTTTGTAAATATAAGAACAAGAAAATAATTAAAAATGACGTTTTTAACCAATCACAAATTTTAAAAGTTAAAAGTATAAATATTAAATTATAAGTTTAACTACTTTTCACTGAAATAAATTCAATTCCTATTATTTTGGATGGATAACATACTCTTCTATTAACTCGATATCTTGAGGGATGACATCTTCTTTGGGATTATGCTTCGTACAATCAATCAGTTCTGCGTATGTTGGTATTCCAGTACTGTAATCATCATAAATAATTATATTTAATATAGATAATATATTAAAATTACTCGTCATTACTCTTTGACTAAATTAAACGCACTAAACAAAGCATTATTTGTATAGTGCATTTTCTACAAGATAAATCTTACGACTATGCTTCCATATGACATTATGTAAAAATCTCGACCTGTATTACAGCCATAACAAACATTATTTTTATTCTTACCAAACAGATTTTTGTGAAGGTACTGCATCAACATTACAAGTTGACTCAAATGAATGCAACAGCTTTCGTTTTTTATTTGGCAAAAGATCGGAAGAGCACA
>NW_012073540.1:0-364 GCF_000956235.1 Wasmannia auropunctata
TATATATATATATATATACATACATACAGGGTGTCTCCGATCACCCGCAGTCGGAACACACTATCAGATTAAATGTTTTATTCCGAATCTATCGAGCCCAATAATTTGTTGATCCGCAGTATAGTTAATTAATAAAATATTTTTTAAAATTAATTAAGTTAATAAAATTTTTTAAAGTTAATTTTATAATAAATAACAATAATTTCTTACAATATTAGAATACATAGAATACTTTGAAACACAGTGAATCACATCAAAAATTTTTAACGATCTCAGACTTAGTGTCACACTGTCAGATTAAGCATTTTATCCCAAGTCTATTGAACACTAACAATAAGTCTGAGATTGTTAAAAATTTTTGATC
>NW_012073541.1:0-397 GCF_000956235.1 Wasmannia auropunctata
GTTATTGTTATAAAATTCTATTTAACATAAACATATTAGTATAACATATTCATAATCTATATCTTATCTTATTATACGTATAATAACAGCATATCTTTATATGGTAACATAAATTAAGGCATTTCCAATTAATTTAGCAAAACGTTTTTACCTTATTATTTACGTTTTTAATCTATTAAATCTTATTCTTTTTAAAATTACTAGAATTCGTTTAATTTATATTTTAGCGTTTTAATGCTAAAATATAAATAGCTTAAAAGTACAAAATATAGACATAAAAACAAACAAAATGGTTATTATGTATATATCCACCATAAATGCATAATTTGCATAAATAGATGTATACATGTTATTCTCTTTTAATGTATATATATACCTATATATATATATATATATA
>NW_012073542.1:0-498 GCF_000956235.1 Wasmannia auropunctata
AAGAAAAACAGTAAGAAAAAAGTGGAAAAAATAACACAAACAGAATGGGCAAGAGAGATAGGAGTATCAAAGCAATATGTCTGTTATTTAGTAAAAAAAGGAATAGTTGAGTTGGAGGATGGTTTGATCAATAGAGAACAAGCAAATGAAGCGGTGGCAGCAATAAGAGATCCAAGTCAGCCACTGAGGAGGAAAAATCCAGAAAACGAAAATACAAATAACCTTTCTACAATGTTGCTAAAAACGCGAATAAAAAATGAGATGGAACGTGGTAAACTGCTTGAGGCGAAAGCTAAGGCTGAGATTGGTGAACTTGTAGCAGTAGAGGAAGTAAAGCGCGAAGCATTTAATGTAGCAAGAGTTGTCCGTAATAATTTGCTTAATATTCCAAATAGAGTTTCAGCACTACTTGCATCACTGAGTGACACTGAAAAGATTCATATGGCGCTAACTGAAGAGATTACAAACTCGCTTGAAGAATTATCTAACACTAAATTT
>NW_012073543.1:0-809 GCF_000956235.1 Wasmannia auropunctata
TGAGGTAGTATGCCACAAGATGTCGCTACTGTCTGTCTTGCTATCCCCACTCGTTACCGCATACGCGCCTCACCCCGCTGGTCCTAGTTTCATATTGGCGGGAAACTCTCATTGTTTCATGAGGGAGTGGACATACTCATGTACGTACACAAAAATTTCCCCGCTCGCTCCCCTCGGAGCTCCCGGATTAGAATTCGCCTATCTCTGGAGAGAACTCGTTCTGAATGCGTTAAAGATATTGAGTCTCGCTAGACGATCAAAGGTTAATAATGATGATGCAATGTTGTCTAACGTTTAGACGGACGCTCGATACTTCTGCTGATGATTCATGAATTGTATAACTACATAATTTTGTTGACATACTGTCTGACAATGAGTTGAGATGTGCAACATCATTTTATTCATATTTTTTCATATTTTCATTTTATTCATATTTTTTTATATTTTTTCATATTTTATTCGTGATCCAATTGCGCGAGACTGCGCAATGGTACAAAATTTAATATATTCACCGATTATCGAATGCGCAATGACGACGTATTGACTTGTACCAGTAATTTTTTTCTAATGGACGCATCCGTGTTGCTCATGAAGTGTTTTGCAGATATTTCTTATAATGTTCCTAACATTTACATATACAAATAAAAATGCGGTAAGTATTTAGCTGATGAGAGAATATTAATAAAGTTTCATATGGAATGAATCTAATCTTGATATGGAATGAAGCTGTACGAATGTCATAGATTTACATGGAAACTGTGCCGACAATTAGTAACAATGACAACGCTTTGTTTGCAAGATCGGAAGAG
>NW_012073544.1:0-500 GCF_000956235.1 Wasmannia auropunctata
CGTGTGCTCTTCCGATCTATAAACATTCCAAAAAATGTTAAACTTGCTGATCCACAGTTTAATGTACCTTCGATAGTTCAGATGTTATTAGGAGTCGATGTGTTTTGGCAGTTATTGTGCATAGGTCAGATCAAACCAGCTCTCGGTGAACCTACTATGCAGAAGACGCATTTTGGTTGGATACTGGCAGGATCCATCAATAACAAGTACTCAAAGGAGAGTAGTTCCAAGACTTTAGTAAATACCTATGGTGTACCGTGTAGTGTATGCCGAGCAATCGAATCACAACCTCGAGCAGTTAATTACAAGATTCTAGAATATTGAGCATAATATTTCGGGTCAAACAGTTCTTTCTCCAAGTGAACGTGAATGCAAAGAGCATTTTTTACAAACAGTCAGACAAAATAGTGACGGTCGATTTATCGTTACTTTGCCAATCAAAGGAGGTCAAGTTCGACAGCTCGGTGAATCCAGGACTATAGCATTGAAAAGATTATATA
>NW_012073545.1:0-724 GCF_000956235.1 Wasmannia auropunctata
ACGTGTGCTCTTCCGATCTATTGTCTTGGAAAAGAAAAAAAAGAAAGAGAAATACGAATAATGCCGTTACGCATGAATCGTTATCTGTTATTAATTTTCTGCAAAATACCTATTTATCAATATTCTGTGCTTTTAAAATTAATAGTTAAGATAAAGGATAGTTTATGAAGTTAATTCTCTTCGATCAAGAAATTTTTTTTTGCTCATAATGTTTATAAATAACGAACTGGCAAGATACCAAAGAAAACTGGCCTTCGACATATTTATTTTTTTTAAAGATAATTGTTTTCTGCACATTAAAAAAATTATAAAATAAATTTTAAATAAATGTTTAAAAATTGAAATTAAAACACAGCATTAATTGAGAAATAAGGCATCAGAATACTTGTCTTTTTGAATTTAATCCATGAAGTGTTACAGAATTGAAAAATAAAAACTCAAAAATTATGCACTTGCAGTTTATTTTTTTTTTTGTATTTTTACATTGGCAACATTCATTTGTAATACGTTCTTTTCGACATATTAACTGTGATTACATTGTTGTCAGATTCTCATTTATCTGCAAATTAAAAGTTCAAATCTGTTAATCAATAATCACTCTAATATTATTATAAAAATTTTTACTTTTTGTTATTTAATGATTATTTTGTCATAGAAGTTAATATAACACATTTTGAAAGAACAAATCTTATATATGTATGTGTAAACATATACATATCTCATA
>NW_012073546.1:0-345 GCF_000956235.1 Wasmannia auropunctata
CGCTTTAATGCTTTATATTTTTCACACTGCTGATTTTCAAATGCGATTACTAACTCATCATAACGTATAAGTTGTACTACATCGTCTTCTTTTAAAATAGGAAACACACGTAATCTTAAAATTCTATTTGCTTCATAATGTATTCGACCTATTATTGTTCTTCTTAAAACTGAGATCGTTGTAGTGTCCTTATTTTTATGACCAATGCATCTTCGAGAATGTCTGCTTGTAGATTTCAGTATAAATGCTCTGTATTTTGGACATGTAATATAATCAGAAGTTAACCTGTTATATACTTTTTTGGAACGTCTTTCCACCAAAAAGTTCACCATCATTACGTGTACT
>NW_012073547.1:0-854 GCF_000956235.1 Wasmannia auropunctata
TATGCGGGTCGATTGTCTCCACTAAGCTACCATTTAATAATTTAATTTGTAATATAGTTAAAAGTCATTCCATTATAGTAATGTACATGACGTTTGCACATTGTGAACTATGCAACTTGGAAACTTTAACAGTTAGTAAAATTGTATGAGCCTCCATTATGGTCGATACTATAGAGAAGGCGTTAAATCCCGTTTCATTATTCACGTTTTTTTTAGGTTTCGGAATTCTTTATCCTTTAGACGAATCAAGACATCGTTTGTGTATTTTCTATTTATTAATAGTGTGGAGTGTTTATGCTTGCGCGTTTCATTACGCAACAAGCCAGTTTGTGGTAAAAGGTGTACTTGATAATTTATTGGTTTTCTTTGTCATTATAGTAAACTTGTTCGTGGCAATAATATCCATAATCATCATCTTTTGCAAACACAAGGTATACGTTTTATTTGTGAAAATCGCTTTAATATAGCACGCTATTTGAAATGTAGCGAAAAACATGTAAAATTGCATATAAAACATATAAAACTGCTTTCTAAAATGTTGACTATTTAATTTCATTATTTACTTGGAAATGTGATAATAAAATCTTGTAAATATTATTGAATTATATTTCATACATTTATTTTTATTTGTAGAATCTAAACCTTCCGTTTAGTTAACAAATCTTATTTTAATTGTTTCTTATATTAGATAAGTTAGATAAGTACAGTTTATATTTTAATAATATCTTTATCATATACACTGGTCCAAAAAATTTAAGGATCACCTGTTCTAGCCTCTAAAAATAGGCAAACTTCAAGATAGAGCAACTTCGTCAAAAATGATCATATCGAGATGTTCAAAAAAGCATTTTACA
>NW_012073548.1:0-389 GCF_000956235.1 Wasmannia auropunctata
ACTTTTATAAATATTATTTACATATTAATTACTATCAAACGATTGGTTACTATAACTTAATTTGTTAATACTGAATAAACATTGCTCCAATTTTATAAAGAAAAAATGATTGATACTTATAACGAGACTTTTTTCTCTATAATTTTTAATAATACAAATCAGTACCGTATGAGTAGACGCCTCTGATAAATATTCTGTCAGTACCGCCACGAAAGACGCTTCTGACATGTATATCTAACTACTAGAATACATGCATATGATTGTAGAAATTTGTACTGTTGCAATACACATTTCTAACGAACAAAAGATTGCGCTTTTTTCTGGAAAATTTTATTCATTTTTAGATAAAATTTTACTATGAGAAAATCAAGATATAAAATAAAAAACAT
>NW_012073549.1:0-766 GCF_000956235.1 Wasmannia auropunctata
TAAAATAATATTTTTGGTTTAGGAAAATGTATTGTATGATACTTTTTTATATACTTTTTTATATATATTATAGTGTATTTTTTCTTAATGATTAGTATCTCGATAACTATTGCAAAAATCGCAAAATGGTAGAAGACTTTTTGATTTAGTTTAGCCCACTCTACCTGTCCACGGGCGCTTTACCATTGAATACCCTGTATATTACATATACACATATTATAAATATGTATGAATAACACATATAACATACCATATATGTATATACATACATATATGTAAATATATATATATGAAGATATAACTAGACAACAAATTTAACGCATAGATAAAATATTAAAATTTTGCATAATTTTAGACAATCATAATTCCGTAAAGAATGGTCGTATCGACAAATTTTTTTTTCATTCTCAAGAATAAAACCTGTACTTAAAGAAGTTTTCGATAGATTTTTAGTCTATCTTTTCTCCTACGTCATCTTTTGAAAAGTAAAAACATGTTAAGTCAAAAAACATTACTTAACATGTTAAGTAAAAACATGTTAAGTCAAAAAAATTGCATAATTTAACGCACTCTGCGGAACGGAATGAATTTTCTTTGCAAATGTTCCGATAACTATCGTAAAGTTTAGACTTTTTTATACAAATTCGGGAAAAAAAGTTTCATATATAATTATATATAATTATATACAAAATATGTCCATATAAGTTTCTTTCCTTTGTAAAATTATTCTTTAATACAAAATTGATAATAATAAGAAGGAAACATA
>NW_012073550.1:0-346 GCF_000956235.1 Wasmannia auropunctata
CCTGAATTAAAAATTTAACTCTAATATCGATTTCTTTGTATGTCTTCATAATACGGAAAACAACTATCCTTCATAAAATATTGTAAAATACTTACTTTCTCAAACAGATAACGGCATCGTTGGTTATGCTAACCCGCCATAGCATAACAAAATAGCCATAGCATAACGACAATAATGAAAATAACGAATGTCTCTCTCTTCATCTTGTCAATATTTACTGTAGTTATTATTTTTATATTATTTATTTAAATGAAATTAAATAGAAGAAATAGGCTTTAAGGAATAAATCAAATTTAGTGAAATAATTGCCTATGAGAGTCGACACGGTTGTTTGTGTGTGAAATTC
>NW_012073551.1:0-449 GCF_000956235.1 Wasmannia auropunctata
GGAGGGGGGGGGGGAAAGAAACTTACAAGTGTCTTCTACAATCTTCCATCATAAGCCACGCGTAAAGTTCGACAATTGGTTTAGTTCGCTCGGCCAAATAAAGTTTTTAAAGTGAAGCCATAGTGAGGTATTTTTCTTTTGAAAATACCACTCATGTTCTTTTAGAAACTATGCTTTGCTTTTTTTTTATTCGCCTCTGAAAAGAACTACGATGTAAAAGAAAAATCAGCCTTTTTCAAAAAAGATATAAAAGCTGATTTATATTTTTGCAAATTGTTCATGTCTTTAAGGTCTGAGATTTTGGAACTGAAGGCCCATCTCATACATTGCGGAACATATTTCTGACAATCACGAACGGAATATTGGGAATCGGGTGGAACTCTATGTATTAATCGCTGAAGAAGGTCTGAAGTGAACCAAAATGTACGACTTATGTAAGAAGATGTAAT
>NW_012073552.1:0-347 GCF_000956235.1 Wasmannia auropunctata
AAGTACTTACATTCTTACGCAATCCCCATTCCTTTATATCCTGACTATCTAAGTAAATACATCACCGCCTCAATATGTTCAGCGCTAAGCAGCGATTACTCGTGCTAAATGAATAGACGATGAGGACGTTTATTATTACGTTGAAGGGTAATTCGTAAATCGGTAGAAGAATAGGATAATTATGTGGTTATTGGCATAATAATAATTTGTTATTTATAATATCCAAAGTGAGTTATAATATCCAAACGTCTCTAAATTAGGTAATTTATATGAAAAACACAAGGGGTCAACCACTATGGGAATTAGTGTACATACCTGTCTCTTATACACATCTCTGAGCGGGCTGG
>NW_012073553.1:0-409 GCF_000956235.1 Wasmannia auropunctata
ATAAAAGATACGTTTACGTTAATATGACGATAATTGTTAGTTCGTATATACAGTTTGCGAACTTATCACGTCGAGTACGCGTTTCGTAAATTCCTTAAACTAAAAATAAGAAATTATTCCGTTTATATAAAAATAATCCTGTTATGGAACATGCTTTAATAGAACGATTTTGCTTAACATCACTAATACAACCATAAGACCTCAAGTTTGGTTCTCCCCTAGACCCGCCCAAAGATGCGTCAGCTTCGGAAAGGGCATTTGCTTCAGATGCGTGCATGATTGCCATAATAAAAATTGTGGCAAAAGCCAATGAGAGAAACAACAATCGCACCTCAATGCTTATTAAAGCTCAGGCTATATTAGTCTATATTAGTACGTTTATGATTTGCTAGCAACGCTAAGAGCTTAT
>NW_012073554.1:0-645 GCF_000956235.1 Wasmannia auropunctata
TTATATTTATCAATATGGACGGAGCAAATCAGGAGCATTATTTTGAGCTATTGATTGTTCAGAAATTTTCTCTTGCGGGCTAACTTCACGAGGGTTCGAATCTTCTACCGCCGCGTCTGCGAGAAAGCTACCACGGTGCCCCCTTGATCTTCCCACGGGCGTTCCCCAACACGTGCTAGAAACGCCACGAAACCCGACAGAATCCCCGGACACGCGTCGCATCAAAGGGGCCCTTGTTCGCTTGAAGGCCGACGTCTCTTCTTCCCGCTCCTCCACCGGAAGTCCGGCAAGGCGCATTCGCAATGCTTCGGCGGAGAAACGGACGGCAGCGCCCTCCAGGGACTCGTTCCAGTCGCTGCGTGTGGACTTTGGGCAAAGGTTACTAGCCGTGTTCGCGAAAAATAATCCCTGAAGCGCGCGTGTCCGTTGGCGTCACGCTAGTGACAACACGTTATGCTTTCAATGGCTGCGTTCAGCAGAGAAAACAGCTTTACAACTGTTGTGAGATTCTTCAACATGATTAGTTCTTGCCTTTAGTTCTTCATGGATCTAAATGTATAAACCAATCATATTAAGAAATTTTACAACAGCATTGCAAAGCCGCTTTTTTTGCTGAACGCAGCCAATATATGGTTTCAATTGATT
>NW_012073555.1:0-370 GCF_000956235.1 Wasmannia auropunctata
AACTCTTACCTAATATTATCACGACATTAAGTGTGATACATATTATTTATTTTTTATTATATTTAATTAAGTTATAAAATTATTAATTGCGCGCGTTGATTCTACTATATAGATACATTTAAAAAAATTTCAATTTTTTTGATTAAAATTTCATAATAAAATGATTATTATTACAAGATTCATTTTTATATTTATTATTGTTATAATATTATACATTAATGTAATATTATATATTGTTATAATATTATTACTTTGTTAGTAATAATTATATGTATAATACTACATATAAAAGAAATACATTATGTCCCAAAAACTATTATAATTTCTGAAGATGTGTATTCCTTTCAATATATGGAACTATACAAATATA
>NW_012073556.1:0-349 GCF_000956235.1 Wasmannia auropunctata
GTATAACAGACACTCACGAAGTTAGCGCAACGAGAGAACCATTCAACGTCGCGGAAAAGAGGCAACAAAACTTCGAGAGATGCGAGTATCGATGTCATGCCTTTTTTTAGATAGGAACATTTCTTTTATGTCAAATTAAAATATATACTGCTATTACCACTTATGTTTTAATAAGAATAAAAGATTGTACCACTTATTGTTAGATTTTATTTGATAATTTGGTATTTTTTCGAGATACACCTTACGATATTGATTATTCTAATCAATATACTTGGAATAACATTTTGATTTCACTTTTTTTTCATGTCATTATTTTAGTTTTTTTTGTTTCCAATATTACATTTTTTTA
>NW_012073557.1:0-317 GCF_000956235.1 Wasmannia auropunctata
CTTACTGTTCAACATTTCAAACTTATACAGTATGATGCTTTACATAAATTGTAAATCAACGTAATGTTATGTTTTAATTTAAAATTTTCTTTAATAAAATTTAAATGTTTATTAGTTACACAAAGGAACGAAGTTGATAAAAATCAGTAACTTACCTATTTCGTTTTCAATTTAATGAATCGTTAGCTTCTTTTAAATTTCCACTGTGCCGTTTCGTAAAGCCAACCGCAAATATATTACGATCCTACAACGTTTACGTATGACTAAATATAAACTTGCTCGTCTTCGATTTGACAAATCGTTTACTTCAAAATATT
>NW_012073558.1:0-1094 GCF_000956235.1 Wasmannia auropunctata
CAGACGTGTGCTCTTCCGATCTAAAAGTTTAATGCCATTGTCTTTCCAAATAACTTTAAGTTTCGTAAAACAGACTTAAAGTTATTAAAATGATCACTAGGATCAGTGAAACAAAAACTTGCCCATTATGTAAAATTTTTTCTTTTTTTAAAATAATCAGTATCTCAATAATTATTGCGTAGAGACTAGCAGTCCATATTTATTATATATAGTCAAAGGGCCTATGCGCAAAATGACCAACTGGCTGTTTGTAGTAATTACACGAATTTAATAAATAGCAATATATATATAGTAGGGCGTGCAAGTGATCCGATTGCGTCATTTAATATATCTTGTAATACATTCTGTTCGTGTCAATACAAGAAAATAAAAACGTCGTGGTCGCGATGTATAAATTTCGTAGCCATTGTAATTGCTTTGTATTATTACCAAAACATGGTTATCAGTTTCTGTAGTTATGTTAGTGTAGTTCTGTATTCATATTTTACGACTATATTTAGTTTATATTTTTGTCACAATGTTTTATTTATAATCAAAGAAAAGTACGAGTGTAACTCTTTGTACGATTGAATCAATATGGCCAGCCTTGGCCATTGAATCCATACTTCCCAGCGAACACCGACTAATAGTAACACAACCTCAGATTTGATAACCTCAGTTATAATTTTTAATTTAAAACTTATTAGAAAGAGAATAGAGATACTATAGAAGAGAAAAGTAAAATATTTGTTTTTTATTCAACAAGATATCTGAAGAAAATAGATTTTTTCTTTTTTGTGGTAATATATAAGTGCAATAAATATATATAAATAATGTTATTTCACTTTATTTTCCATATTTTTAACATTTTATTATAAAAAAGAGAGAACATATACGGCGGTCATATTGGGTAGAGTCATTCGGGGTAAACGTGCGCAATTTTTAGTTGACGTTTGATTAATTAGAAATGTGCAAACTTGAATAAAAAAATATGTTTCTTTGTATAGCCTATTTATTATACTTCTTTGAAAAAATAACAATTTATATCCAACTTCTCTCACATTTGCACAAAATAAAAATTATCTCGAAGAGACAAAAGATCGGAAGAGCACACG
>NW_012073559.1:0-538 GCF_000956235.1 Wasmannia auropunctata
GTGTGCTCTTCCGATCTGAGAACCGATTAGAAATAAGTCACCAACTAAGTAAATCTCAGTTTAAACTGTAAGAAAGTGACGACTTACTACTTGTAGATCACATTTAAAGTGGGCTGTGGAAGCTTTTAGCAGGCCTGTGTCCACTGGGAACCGGGCTCTCGAGGGCTGTCTAAGCGCGCTTTTAGCACTGTCTTCCTGTCTCGTAGAAGGTTGATGAGACGATTTCCAAAGCGAACACTCGATTTAAGATGCGCACAGATTCTAATTTCTAACAGCAAAATGCCGGACAAGGGTAACGTTTTATTCACTAAATACTCTTAGTACTCTTAGACAAGCTCTATATATACTATACTTAGGAGAGCCGGTCCAGCTCCTTTATTTTCGGCAGGCACAACTTCCGGAAGAAGGGTTATCGCGGTGGATCCCATTTCGACAGGGAACAATCGCTGCCTTCAGATTTGCGACCCGGCGAGATTCATGCGGCGTTGACAGTCGACAGATATAAGATCCTCGCATAGTTTGACGCGTGCCGAATTTA
>NW_012073560.1:0-1607 GCF_000956235.1 Wasmannia auropunctata
TAATGTGAATGATAAAGATTTATTTAATATGTTCTCCTTATTTTCCTTTACCTTTCCCTATTCACCTTTTTTCTTTTCGGTTTTTTTTTTCGTTTCTTATTTGTAACCTATAAGTGAAAATTAAATGTTATGATCACATCACACATCGTATAAAGGAAATGATTATTTTGTATCCGATCCGTTTACCGAACGACAAATGATTAAAAAAGGATTTAAATGGTTATTTCCAATCAAAACCATTGGACATTTTTTTCAGTGCATAAATGTAAAAGTTAAGTTAATTATTAAGTTAGTACTTCAGTTAGTTAGTCATTAAGCTAGTCAGTACTTAAGTACAATACAGTTAGTCAGGAATTAAGTTAGTTAGTCATTAGGTTAGTCACAAAGTTAGCTTTATGTCAGATTGATAGAAAAAGGGTCCGGCGGATGTACCGTGCCTGAGCGCACGAATTTCAGCCGCTATATAACTTAAATTGTTTATAATTTGAAAAATATTATAATCTCGACATTTTTGTATTAGCATTTTCGATTCAAATTATCTTAGGAGCACGTTTTTAAAAGAAAATGCGATAGAAGTGGAACACCCTGTATATATACAAGGCATATCATTTTAATTGACGCACTAAAATATGTCTTGAACAATGCAGTTTAGAGGAAAATATTTCAGACAAAAGTTATATGGAAGGAGGACATAAGATGGTGCTATTGGTTTGACCTTGGAAAGTTGTTTGAAGGTCACGTATAAAGGTCATCATTAATTTTTTAAATAGAATCCCATATATTTTATTGCAAATTCTTGTTAGCCTCGAGAGTTTTCCAAAACACACAGATTAAATATTTTTTGATTAAGTAAATCTTGAGTTATTTTTGAAGCTTGAAAGTTGCAGTACTGTCGACATTGTTCGAACACCGGCTGAAACTTTTTGAATGTTGTTCAGGAACATGACCTTGACAACATGTCAAGATCAAGGCCATTAAAGGCTGTTGTTCTTTTTTTCAAAAAATAAAAATAATTTTCAAAGATGAAAATAAGAGCAACAACTTTTAATAGCCTTGATCTTGATATATGTTGTCAAGGTCATGATTCTAAACAACATTCAAAAGGTTTCAGTCATTGTTCGGACACCTTGGATAATGCTAATGCCGGCGGTACTTTAAACTTTCAAGCTTTATAATTAAAAAATGCTTAATAAAAAAATATTTTATTATAGTGTTTTGAAAAATTCTTGAGGTAAGCTAAAAAAATATACAATAAAAAATGTGGAATTCCATTTAAGGAAACATCGGTCACAATGACCAAACTTTGAGGAGGTCACTCAAAGTCAAAACCATATACAGGGTGTCCCCGTATAAGTGACCACCCCTTTTTATCTCGTAAACTAATAGAGATAGACTTAATAAATATAATATCAAATTAAACGGCTCTGACTATACTTTGTTGTAAGTACAGTGATCACTTAAAAATATTATCTATGTTAGAGAGCGAAAAGATATGATTAATTTTTGCACGGTAAGGTGACAATTTTAATATGATAAAAATTGTAGCGTTCTTTTCAACGAATACAACGATATATGATATAACGACTGTCTCTTATACACATCTCTGA
>NW_012073561.1:0-1379 GCF_000956235.1 Wasmannia auropunctata
CAATTGTTGTGATATCGACTTCGCGCATAGGTGACTGAAAACTACTATTTTTTTTTCAAATTTAATCCGTAAAGGATATCTGGGTGCGAATTCGCACCCACAAAATTTTCAATTTGGGCATTTGAGAACAGATGAATTTGGCGGTCTTCTCCCACTACGTGAATTATGTTTGTACTTTATTGTTTGAAGTATGTAGAAACGTCCCGAGGATCATTTGCGCGTTACAAGGGACCCTCACAAAGTGCAAAACAGCATGGAGAAAATTATCCAAGCATCTTGACTCCCTTTGGATTTTCATCCAAAAACTAGACCGTAAATAAAATTAATAGAAATAATAAAATAATAAAAAAAATTTTAATTTTTTGATAAATTATCTAAGCATCTTGATTCCTTTTGGATCACTTTCTACTCAAAAACTAGACCGGAAATAAAATAATTATAAATAATAAAATAATAAAATAAATAAAAAAATAAAATAACACACAATGAATAAGATGGGCCAATGCAACGGTTATATCAGAATATTGGTGCTACAATTTTTATTATGTGATTTTATTAAAATAAAATAAATTATATTTTTTTTTGTAATTTTTCGATGCCTATCGTAGGAAAAACTTATTTAAATAAAATTTATTTTATTATTTTATTATTTATATTTATTTCATTTTCGGTCTAATTTTTGGGTGGAAAGTGATTCAAAGGGAGTCAAGATACTGGATAATTTATCGAAAAATTAAAAAAAAATTCATTTTATTATTTTATTATTTATATTTATTTTATTTCCGGTCTAGTTTTTGGGTGGAAAGTGATCCAGAAGAAGTCAAGATGCTTGGATAATTTTCTCTATGCTGTAACTATTGTGCACTTTGTGAGGTTGTTTTGTTAATCTTTGCTTGAGGCACATTGAAAATTCGTTTGAATGCGAATTCGCATCTACATGTCACATACGTGTGTGAAATCGGCGAGTATGAGAAAAGTGAAATTATTTATCTGATCGATCTAGAAGCTTTATTATACAAAATATAAGTATTTTTCAAACAAGATTATTTATTGTATATAAGTGATAAAAATAGTCATTCTTCTAAATTTTATGTAAATACACTTCTCAACAAAATTAAAGCATCACTTACTCTACCCTCCAAAAATAAGCAAAATTCAAGAAAATGTAACTTCGTCAAAAATGATCGTATCGAGATGTTCAAAAAAGTATTTTACAGTTTGAAATCTCTACTTTCCAAATCGGTACTTGAGAAAATGATCCTACTGATCTTTCATAGAATTACACGGATAGAAAGGGAGACCCGACGAATCTCAAAATTTTTTACGAACTTTGACAAGTTCCATGGCGCGAATAACTGAGTCGACAAGGCACACAGGGG
>NW_012073562.1:0-541 GCF_000956235.1 Wasmannia auropunctata
AATATTATTTACAAAATAAATTTGCGTGATTGTATCATACATTGAAGATAATGACACTTGGGTTTTCTTTTAATAAATTTTTTTCGAGGTCGTGTTATACATTTAAGATAATACAAAGATTTCATTTTTTTAATTTGATACAATAATTTTTTCGAAGTATAAAACATTAAAAAACATACTTTTTGGTCTTTTTTACATTTTTGATGTTTTTTCCACGGATTAATTAATACGTAATCCATAACTGATTCACTTCTTCCCCCGGTATACGTCCAATTATCTATCTTGTTTCCTTTCAGTCCCACATTCAAAATTGTTTATCCCTTCTCTCTAATGCATTCTATCAATTTTTTCCCTTTCTTGTTTATTTTTTTTCTTTCGACTTTCTATCCTCTTCTTCTTCAACTCGCTCCTTCATATTTATCACTCCTTTATTTCCCATCCTGGTGTCGAAATTCCCACCTATTATCGTATTCGTATCTTCCGAACTGCCCTCCATCCAATCCCTTAACTTCTCCATCTTTCCCTCCATACCACCGTTTAC
>NW_012073563.1:0-394 GCF_000956235.1 Wasmannia auropunctata
TGTTTTGTGATGAATTTTTCTGCGATAACTTTTGGAGCTATTTTTATTTGCCAATTTAGTATGTGATCAACTTAGTGCTACAAAATATTTAATTGACCAATAAGAAGACATAATTTTACTAATTGATCAAATAATGCTTTGAAGCATTTGTAGTATTTGTCAAATGAATTACCCTCCCAAATTAGCCAGTTCGCGCACAATTTTTTCATAGAAAAAAGAGATATAATAGATAAGAATCATTCTTTACCCAGACAGCATGCTTGTCAGAAAGAAAACTTTAAGAGAACTTTTTCAAGAAAACATTTAGTTATCATAAAAATTATGTCTAGATGATATCTCATAATTTTCATTTATCAGAGTCATCTTGAGAAACTTCTAAGAGAACTCTTTAAGA
>NW_012073564.1:0-999 GCF_000956235.1 Wasmannia auropunctata
TTATAAGAGTCAAGTAGTAGCGATGACGATGAAATAATACATCATTTTCTTCTAAATAATAAGATTGTCAAGGAGAAGAATTATTCCCCAATCTGCACTCTACACTAAAAAGTGAAGCACCGAAGTACCATTTCACATCATTTCAGTGCTGTTTCATTTCAGTACTGCCCTGAGTTAATGCTGCACTATGGACGATCGCATTTATCCGGAGACCTATGGTGCTGCACTAGCACCATATCAGGGCAGCACTGGATAGCACTTGCACAGAATCAGTGCAAGTCTACCGAATTCGCCATAAGTCCCATGTAGGTTACCTATAGGGCACCTGGGTTAATTTCCCATGGGACATGACCCATATAGGAATATACCTATGGGAATTCGCGGCAGGGTTGCCATTTGTAGCGTCATAAAGTTCGAAATCCTTTCTCTTTAATTAGAAAAAAAATGCAAGTTGCTACGATTTTTTTCACATAAATATAACATTTTAAAATAACCCTTGTATTTTTCTCATGTACGGTCGGCATTACGTACTCGCCATAGGAAGGTTGGCAATCGGATTTTGCTGCACATAGTATGTATGTACTTTACACACATGCGCACGCACATAATATACAAAATTAGGCCATAGATATTTAATCTATACAGGGTGTCCCAGAACTGGCGTACCGCCAGAAACCAGCGTATTCTCCGTGAAATTCTAAGACAGAAAGTTTTTTACCAAAACGCGATCCGATGAATAGAATTTGAACGGTAAGCTATTGAAGTTCACGAATGGACGCGCGTAGAATTCGCGCGGTCAGGCACGTCCGAGACTGGCGCGAGGCACTTCAGACACTTGCTCGTGTCATAACGTATTTCTTATTACTCTGCCTTTGCATTTAATTTAATTAATTAGTCAAAAATGTTTAAAATACATGATGAATTTGTTATGATAGTTTAAAAATTGTTTAAAACATGTGCAAATTATATAAACAATATTAACACTTTATAAAGATTTTA
>NW_012073565.1:0-369 GCF_000956235.1 Wasmannia auropunctata
TGTTTACTATGGCCATTATATATAATGTTTCAAAAATAATGTTGCTTGTGTGAGCCTATGAGACGAGTAAATATCAGACCTAAAAGATTTGTATTACCATTCACGATTTAATAAACAGTACCAATGATAAAAAATATTATAAAATACGAAGTAATTTTTTATAATTATATAAATGTATTTTTCTCCATATACACTGCTCAAAAAAATTATGGCATAGAAAAATTTTGAGCAAAAATTGGTAAACTTTGGTTAACGGTAACTCCGCGAAAAATCATCGTAAAATGATGAACTTTTTTTCAAATGAAAGCTTGAAATCTCTACTTTAAGATACTGTGAGTCGATTTTTAATTTAATGCACCCCTGTTGCTG
>NW_012073566.1:0-921 GCF_000956235.1 Wasmannia auropunctata
CTCTTCCGATCTTTTTATAAATTGTTTTATTATATTGTATTAATATTAATATTTAATGTGAATAGTGTGCTCTAATAAAAATAAAAATCAGAGTGTAATGACATTAATGTTTAAAAACAATAAATTTAATCTAATTTTCTATAAAAATAAATAAGTATAATATAAAGAACAACTTGTTATATATTAATATATAATATATGCAAATTAGATTAGAGTGTTCGAAATTTTAATTTTTATTATTATTATACATATAATAATAATTATCAAATAATTTAAATTAAAAATCCAATTAAACTTATTTCAGTATTAGAAAAAAAGGTAATAAATCATTACTTTTCAATTCAAGATAACGCGTTATTTTTTAAAATAGTAACAGTGATAGAGTATATCAGTAATAGAGTCACTTTTTATAAAGAATCACGGTAACGGTAACGCGTAATTTTTTTCAGAGAATGTTCTCAATTCTGAACTTATCTTAATATACAACTATATATTTAAATTATCTTAATCTAATTACGCACGCCCCGCCGCCACTCTGGGACTTACTTTTCCTTGTGCCTTCTCAATCATTTACTTCCTTTTCGCGCCCTTTTCTATTGTTACTTTCTAACTCTACGTACATGCATTCTCTCTCTCTCTCTCTCTCTCTCTCTCTCTCTCTCTCTGTATCCTTCCAAATTCTCACCCTCCCACGCACCATCTAACTCCTCTGTTTCCTCATCTCCATCATCCTTTCCTTCCTCTCCCTTGCCTTCTCCATTTCTCCTTTTCTCCCTCTCATTCACTCAATTCGATTCAAGTTGCTCGTTGCGCTTTTTTTCTCCATTTTTCTTTTCATTTATTTTTCTAATGCAACATTCAATATACTCCTGAATCGGAAAACTGTTAACTAAAGCTGATCCGTGTAAAAAATATTTCTGT